>NC_092695.1:18386452-18686452 GCF_964275005.1 Diadema setosum
TCCGTGTGTATCGCAAGCAAGGTTATAGGCTAGCAGTAGTCAGGTAGTACTAGTAGTAGCTAGGTAGCCCGACCAGACGCTGTTACGCTATGCGAAAACAGCGTCTGACGAGCGCGGCATGCAGCCTCAAAGTGAGGAACCTCAACACAACTAGCACTACAAAACTTAGGAAAATGTATACTTTTCTCCTTTAAACAGAATACTTTACTCACGTTAAATGCATGTTTCTATTACAGAAGAATAGTTCGCCACACTGGGTCCATGGAGACCACTTGCGATAAGTCCGTGGAACAAATAAATGACACTTTCTGGCGCAATTCCTGACCGTCGGTACGTCGCGACGTACGCTATGTACAGCGACTGGGCTGTGTATAGTTAGGCCTGGCGTGAAAGATTGTGTACCGTGTGGACATGCTGGATATGATGATCAATTTCGGTAAGTTTCATTGCGTACATTTGAATACTGATAGCATCAGATGTAGAGTAAATATTGAAAAGTATACTCGTTGAGTTTGAGGTGACAAAAAGGATGTTAAGTATCAAAATTCAAAGCTATCGTAATACGATTACGTCGCTCTCCTAGTGGTTGGTGGTCGCGCGCGTACAGCCCTGTCGCGACGTACCATGTACAGCGACTGGGCTGTGTATAGTTAGTAGCTAGGTAGAGTTGTATAGATCTGCACTTATTAGGTGATCCGAGTATCCTCTCGGATCACCTTCTGTATCTGTACGGATTCTTTGTTGGTGGTTCTTCTTCTTCTTCTTCTTCTTTCTTTATTTCTGGACAAAGTTTGTGTATCGATTAGCTCAGAAAGTATTCTTCCTATCAATGTCAAAATTATACCATATATGTATCATGTCCCAAAGACGACGGGTCTAATAAAATCATTGTGATCAGTCGACCGTGACGTCACTATGACGTCATTATATGAAAACACATTCTCAATCATATCTCATCAATGGAATGGAATTTTTCAATGAAATTTACGTCACATATATTTCAAGTTATGCGGATTCTACTCATATTCTCAAAATTCATATTTTCTCTTAAAACGTGCGCGTACGCGCGCGTTGAAAAATTTGTATGCTCAAATCGAGCTCAAATTTTTTTTGCACACGTTTCAGACCATTTGGAGCATTTTTTGAAAAATTGAAAAAATTGGACGGACGCGTACGCGCGCGCACATATTCGCACACACAGCTCATATGCAATGGAAATTTCCCGTTTTTTCACACTTATCGTATGCCTAAAATGTCAAGGAATATTTCTACCAAGTTTTAAGTCAATCCGACTCAATATGACGTCATACGGGCCCGTCAAAGTTGAAATTCCGCGCGCGCGTCAATGGCGATATACAGTGCAACGATGCCAAAAAAACGCCAATTTTAAATCCGATTTTACTCGTCAGGATGGACGGTGACCCCCCATTTTCTTTACATATTCTGAAAGCTGATGAGTTGTACAAGTCATTTCATGGGTTGGCAATGCTGGAAAAATGATTAAAATATATCAAATTTCTTAATAAAGTTAAAAAAGTAAATTTTCAAAATGACGTCATCAAATTTCAAGTTCATTCAAGTATATCTCACTTATTCTTAGTTGATTTTCGCCCAAATTTCAATATGTTGTAGCTTATTAAATGCTCTTTCAGATATATAATAACAACAATTTGATTGGATGACGGCATCACCTCGTAAAAAGGGATTAAAAGTAACATTGTTAAATTTGACCAGTTTACGTGTTATCTCTATGGGAGTGCAGTTTTTCTGGAAATGAAAACTGACATGACTATCTTTATCGAGCACTAGCTCACTTATGCTTCGGTGAATTTCTCCCATATTTTAGTATGTTGTAGCTGAGACTTTGGGCTATCGTAAGTGTGCCCTTCGTTTTTTCATACGCAGTCGGCATCATGCCCAAAAACTTGGTTGAAATTAAAGCTTATCTTCCATGTATTTTCATATTCCTTTCTTTCTGCAACTTTCTTTGCAATAACTCAAGAAAAACAAGCTCTATCAGCCCTATATTTTGCACATGTTTAGTTTATGTCACGTACATTATTTCATAAAATAACAACTACTTGATCGGGCACCTTCTTGGGTATGTAAATTAGGGTCAAAGGTCAAAAATGTTTCATCCTGTATCTTGGTGAATACATGTCTTATCTTTCCCATCTTTTGCATACGTAAAGACCATGTTACAAGAATCATTTCACAAAATAACCACTTTTTGCTCAGACGCCATCTTGTCTGTGCAAAGTAGGGTCAAAGGTCATATGTACTTCTTTCTTTATCTTCATTATGACGTGTTATCTCTATGGGAGGGAATTTTTCTAGATGTGAAAATTGACATGATTGTCTTTATCGACGACTAGCTCAATTACCCTTCGGTGAATTTCTTCCAGATATTAGTATGTTGTAGCCAATGTAATACTCTTTAAGTTTTGTTAATCAAAGTTTTAATCGGATGATGTCTTCACCACTTGAAAGTGGATATAATGTAACCTTGTCAAATTTAACCAGTTTACGTGTTATCTCTATGGGAGGGAATTTTTCTGGAAATGAAAATTGACATGACGGTCTTTATCGAGCACTACCTCACTTACTCTTCTGTAAATTTCTCCCAGATTTTAATATATTGTAGCTGAGACTTTGGGCTATCATCAGTGATTCTCCATTTTTTCATACGACGCCGAGATCACGTCAAAAAACTTGGTTGACATCAAACTTATCTTCGATGTATTGAGATATTTCTTTCTCTCTGCAACTTTCTTTGCAATAACTCAAGAAAAACAGCCCCTATCATCCCCATATTTTGCACATGTTTAATTTATGTCACGTACATTATTTCATAAAATAACAACTACTTGATCAGACACCATCTTGGGTATGTAAATTAGGGTCAAAGGTCATAAATGTTTTAACCTGTATCTTGGTGAATACATGTCCTATCTTTCCCATATTTTGCACACGCAAAGGCCATGTTACAAGAATCATTTCACAAAATAACCACTTTTTGCTCAGATGCCATCTTGGCTGTGCAAAGTTGGGTCAATGGTCAAATATACTTCATTCTGTATCTTCGTTATAGTGTATACCGAATTTGGTAACAAAGATAGCAGACCTGACTCTCTTTTCTAAATGAGAATCCAAATATCACATGGCCAATGTCTCTAAACACAGATGAAACCTATATGGTCATGCCTATTGCGATCAGGACTCGAATCATTGATTAAAAAAAAATCGGATCACCTAATTTGTCAGTCTTGACAAATTCCAAGTCTAGTTTAGATGTGTGACTGGGATGGCTGTCCCAAAAGGAAGTCTTTCCAAAAGAAATGAAAAGAGTTGGGATGATAGATTTTTGTAATATCATTTCATTTTAATGCCACGGACAGGATTTTCTTGTATTTAATATCTTTGCAGGGCAATAACTATCGATGGCTGAGGCACAAAGAAATATTTATCCTCCATTGCACAGTGATGATGGAAACGTAGAATCGGGTGAAGAAACTCTGAAAACACTGAGAAAGCACCATGACAAAGCATACGCTGACATCCGGATGGCTCTCAAGTTTGATGAGCAGTCAAACAGGAAGGAGGCTATCCGCTTCTACAGCATTGGCCTGAAGAGCATTGCTAAAGCCATGGAGATAGACTGCACCGGACCACAGCGCACGGGTTCAGAGTGGGACCATGCAAGAAGCATGCAGAAGAAGATGAAGAAGACGGCCCTACAAATGAAGGCCAGGTTGGAATCGCTTGAGAGGGATGCACAATCTAGTGTGTGTTCAGCAGAGTCACATGGGGCTTGCGGGAGTGACTCCATTCTCAGTATCTATGAGGAGGATGATACCGTCGGCAGCCTGCCCTCGTATGCTGAGTCCACGACTGATGCCAGGGAAGTGCTGCACATCCCCCATGGTGTCCAGTTATTCTTCATCAATTCCTCTGGTCATGTGAGTGCCCCTAGCTCCCCTGGCCAACTCAGGGTCTACACTTTTCCAGATGGTGAGAGGCTCGGACAGAATCAGCCTCCAGCATTTCTCCAGGTGGGAGAGTGGCTATACCCACTCCTACCAGGGCGCTCCCCATCACTGAAGGCTGCTGACGGTGTCTTTATGTTCCCTGATGTCAGCTCACCAGATCAAGGGGCCAGTGTAGGTGTCATATTTGCAAAGCATGTCAGCAAGTAAGTTTTCCAAGGTGCTTTCTAGTTGTATTCTTTTGTTTGATGACATGTTTATGACTTGTATGTTTGTTTGTTTGTTTAAAGAAAGCTGGATATTAAAGGAACTCATATTGATTTTCACTTCCAGTAGTATTCTCTTTTTTTCATTTTATGTTATTGTTTGAAAATGGAAAGAGAACTATTGAAGGAGAGGTTATTTTGAAATATATGTCATGCTTTTCAGGAAACAGCAGATGTCACTGATATTTTGACATGATTCTGCAAGCCTTTGTTTGTTTGTAGGGAACGAGTTTAATAAATTTGACATGTTTTGCATAGTTCACTCACATTCAGCAACCTCCAGATCTTTGTTCCAATTGCCTGTTTTTGCCATCATATTGCTAAAATGCAGTACCTGTATCAGTACAATGCAGTCAACGAAAACTCTCAGAAATACTCTTTGACTTGCTCATCACAGTTTATTTTATCATTTGTATTACAGATCTCAAAAGGCAAAATTTCAACAACTCATTGAGCAACTCACAGCCATGAAAGAAGAGCAAATGCCAGAAGTAGAAGAAGCAGCATCTGAACAGGTGCCGCAGGACAGGAATCGGGTACCTCGTGACAGTGCACCCCTACCTCAAATCAGTGACAGGGTACCTGAAGGGCGCACTGTAGAACAAGATAGGACACCTTCATCACAGATGGATGGTGAGGAAGTCCCAACAGGAGCGGTGGAGGGGGAAGAACACACAGCGCGCATCGTTGGCCGGAAGATTGCCAAGGGAATTGAAATTGGTCAGTGTTTGGAGAGTGCTATTGGTGTAAAAGTTCTTAATAGCACCCCCCCCCCCCAACACACACATTATAGAGTGTGTGCATTGCCCATGTTTGTGTGTTAAAACACACCTTTGAAATGTTTCCATGCATGCAACTTAGAAATAACCTTGCATTTTCACAATACAAGTGCTCTGTGACCCTCATAAAGGACAAGTCAATCCAAATGTATGTGTGAATTGAGTTAATGCAGCAATAAATAGAACACATCTGGGAAAGTTTGAGAAAAATCAGACAATTTGTTCAAAAGTTATGGATTCTTAAAGCTTTTGTGCAGCCATCACTGGATGAGAAGGCTCAGTTTGTGACATCACATACAGAGAACAATGTTGAGAAAAAAAAAATCAACATATTATCATTTTTCTACCATAATAAAAGAGTACTTTACTTACCTCTTTTAGAAGGCAAGGGAAATAATGTTATCCTTAATAATATATCAGTAACAACTTAAAGGGGCATTCCGGACGATTTTCATAATTTCACATCATGTAGTACATAAATCAACAGCTTCATGTATAGATTTGTAGAATTTATTGTGGTTCTTGAGCAGAGAAACAGTACTTTCAAAAACCTTAAACAAATTACACTGAACACTGAACATGATGACATAGGAGCCTCACATATCTCAGAAATGTAGCAGTGTCATTCCATTACAATACCGCATGCTTGCAAGCTCACCTGTGTGTAATCTATGCATGCCTTCTTCTTTTGAGCTGCTTCCTTGAGCCACATCTCATGCATTCTTATGGTGAGGCTGCCATGTCATCATCCTTGTTCATTGCAATTTGTTATAAACTTCGAAAACATTCTTATTTTTCCTCCCAATCATCATAAATCCTGAAACTCTGTACCCAGTATAACTAATTTATATATGTTCAAATGTAAAAATTTGAAAATCATCCGGACGTGTCCTTTAAGGGAATGTGCACTTTTCATAAAAAATGAAATTTTGGCATATCTTCTCTTTATATTTTCTCCACATTGTTCTCCATAAGTGACATCACAAACTGTTAGTAGTCTTGGTGGTGCTGAAACTTCAGTTTAGAATTTTATAACTTTTGAATGGATTGCTTGATTTTCCTCAAACTTTCACTGATGTGTTCTACTGATATTGGTGCATTCATTCAATTCTCACATATATTTCATTTGGGTAAACTTGTTCTTTAAATGCCCCTTTTTTATGAGCCATACAAGGTGGCACACCCAACACCACTGGTACTTGTACTTATTTTGTCCTGCTAAATTTACAATGATCTCAAGCATAATATTTGCAGACACTTGAATGCAAATGCAACCTCAGTTTTTGTAATGTTATGCATTTCAATCTATGAAACTTTGGCATCAGTCACCCATATCAAACAGAACATTAGTATTACATAGTCATGGGAATAATGTTGGACAGAAAATGTTGATTGAGTATAATCATATTCAGTTAATAACTGCGGAGATAACATCTTTGAACCTGCAGAATAAATATCTGTTTAGTTGTATTTGTAAATTGTGAAGAATTTTTGTGATCCATCTGCACTTATAAGAACTATGCTGTGCTGAAGAAACCCAAAGACTGTCCATCGCAGTGTGTGATGAAAATCTATCTTCTTTTTTTTTGTGTTTTTATTAAACAGGTGCTGAGTGGATATCATGGGGTGTGGTAAAAGGAGCTGAGCTGGGAAGTCGGCTGGTAGGGTCAGGTGCCAAAAAGTTGAAAGAAAATATAAAACCTGATGAACAACCCAAGGAGATAGATGAAAAATACCAAACAGGCATGCTGTATGCAAAGAAGGCTTCTGGTGTAGCAGTAAAGGTAAGTATACAAGAATTATTGATATATTTTCCATATATATTTTTTTTTTTGGGGGGGGGGCAGGGGAGGGAGTGGAGGGATGAGATTGATTAACATACTTGATTTCAATTTGTAAAAGTATTTAGTATGCAGGTGAGCCCAGTTATAGCACATTTATTATAGCTTACATTGATAACAACAAAGAACAAAGCCCAGGAATGCTTGCGTGTAGCTATGATTGCACAAGTGAGAGATTGAAGAACTACAAGTATTTTGTCAAAGTACATATCGTCGCTGGGGCGACAAGACCTCGTTTCTACAAAATGGCAAATGTTCAGAAGAGCAACAAAAAAAACAAAAACATGGCAGCCAAAGCACTATAATATCAAATGGGATTGACTTTCCTTTGACATGCCATGGTGGCTTCATTTTGGGAGTAAGACAGCTTGGACTTGGACAGGATATCACTTAATTTATTATCTGACCATTAATGAAAAAAAAGTCATTTTCACCAAAATTTTAGATACAAGGTCTTGTCACCCCAGCGATGATTTGCTTCTCAGTGATATTTTGACCCAAATTGATTCTTTTTTCACATAATGATGTATCGTTAAAGGTCAGTGCCGTGGTGTTAGACGGGGTGTGCTAC
The DNA here is from genome assembly GCF_964275005.1 of Diadema setosum. Taxonomy (NCBI): domain Eukaryota; kingdom Metazoa; phylum Echinodermata; class Echinoidea; order Diadematoida; family Diadematidae; genus Diadema; species Diadema setosum. The sequence goes on from NC_092695.1 coordinate 18,393,896, forward strand.
ATGACCAAACGCATTGCCGAGGAGCTGGGCCCTGTCATCAGCAAGCAGGCCAACAAGCTGTTGACCACAGGGGAGGATGAGGTGGACGGCAAGCGAAAGGCCATGCTAGATGGGGTGGTGGATGTCACTGCCAGTGGAATCAAAGGTACATTTTAGGGTTCATTTATTTGTTTATGTGTATGTGTGTGTGTGTTCGTGGTTAAGTTTCCATCCCTACTGTCACATTTAGCAAAGCATACAACTTGTGGCATTATTCATGACTCCCATAACATATCAATTAATATTAAAGTTCATGTACAGCAAGCAGAGTCTTTGAATGTTAGTCTGCAAATGAGTGATTTGTAAAGAATTTGCTTTTAGGAAAAAAGTGGTTTGTAAAGTAATGTTCAAGGCCAATACACACAATTTCACTCTTTTGCCCAACTCTGCAAAGACAAAGGCTGTGTATCATAGCTACTCTGATAAATACACAAAACTGTCTTTCAACAAGAAAATTTGTGTATGATAAAATCTTGGACATTAATCATATTTCTCATCCCTAATGTGTAAATCCATGAGTAATTATGGGACAGTTGGAACCCCCAGCATGATATCTGTCGCAAAACAACCACAAGAAGTGTTTATTTGGGACAGAAGCTGTCTGAAATTCTATCTGTGTGCTTTATCTTGCAGAAATGTGATTCCTGATTTGATATTCAATTTAACACATCAGCTGTGGGGAACTGACTTTGGAATCTTGGGTGCATGCCTTATTTTTATGTCCTTGATGTGCAGATCCATAACTGTGTGATTAGAGTGAAGCCCTAGTGTAGTTTTTGTATATCTCCCACAATAAAAACAAACATTTATTATAGAGAGATGCTGTCTCACTTTTAATCTGCGTAATCTATTGTGCACTAAATTCAAAACCCAATTTGATATCTGAAATATTTACGTCACTCAAATTCGGGCCACTTGTCCTGCAGTTTGTACAGCATCTCATTTCCTGTATAGTAAATGGCATTTTCTAAACTTGCTGGACCATTGACAGTGTTAGCGAGGAGGTGCAATTGTACAAAATGTAGGTGCATGTAGAGCAAGATGCAGTGAATTAGACTACCAGTAGTTCTATCAAGTGAGGAAAAATCACGGCAATTATTTCACAGTTGTACTCCAGTGTACTTCAGTCAAAACTCTGTAAATTCCCTGCCTGCACCAGTGTGTTGTCTGAGGCAGTGCTTGAGGCAGGATTTTTTTTTTTTTTTTTTTTTTTTTTTTTTAACAGAGACTGTCCATGCTGGATAGTGGTTAATGTCAGTGCCTGTAGAATCACAAGAGTAACAAAGGGAATTTGACATTTTGGAAGTAGTTGTCCCAAACTATGTGTATGACATCACACCAGTGTTTTACTCGTGTTTCAGTATCTAATGCAAGATCCGTAGTGCACCATGCCAGTACACTTTGTGGACTATTGGAAATGTACTAATGCCACTTTCCTGCTCTTGTTTACATACCAATGTGTTCGATGCTTTGAGTAAAACCAACTTATAAGTACAAACAAACAATCAGTTTTCTTAATACTATTTTTATTGGGAGGCACAAACTGAGCTCCATAACCTGAATTTTCCTCACCTTTCAACTGCAGGATTTGGACAAGTGTACAGAGGTTTGGAAGCGGCTGCTGTGCAACTTGCCAAGAGCATATCTCATGCTACAGTGGAGACTGTCCAGCATAAGTAAGACATTAGTGTCATATCTCTTAATGGAAATCTCTTATTTTGTGTTTTAGTAGGGGGGGGGGGGGTTCTCCAAAAAAAAATATGTCCAAAAGAAGTTTATCAAACTCTATACCTTTGTTGCTGGGATGTAAAATTTTGATTTGTATTCTGCAACCATTAGTTTTACTAATTTAGATAGTCTCTCTAAACTACCAAAATATGATGATCCATTACATAGTATATGCACAGGAACTGTGGGGAAAAAATGACAATTTTTAATGTAACAGGGTAGCATTTTAAGTGTGAGTACTCACAGAGAGGCCCTGCCATCATTATTATTGCAGCAGTACTGCCAGGTACAAACATACAGTGTTTACACGTGGATCAGGAAGGACTTAATGTGTAAATCATGTCTTCTGTACATGCATGCATGCAGGAGGCAAGAGTTCCCATAATCTTGTGCTTATGATTCCAAAGCAGTATCCATAAGACATCATTCTCTCAATACTTGTAATGCTAAAGTTGATTTCAAGAACAAATCATCTTTTTATCAGGGGATGATGGTTTTGATTTTATATTTGTGCATCATATGCAACATCCCTTTTCAGATGTAATGCTTTTTGCTTTGATCATCATAGATGATGACATTCATCTCTACCGAGAGAATCAATAGATGCTGGAATTAAATTGACTTTTATAAGTAGTCTAAAAGGTTGGCATGTTCATCTCTGACCAGAAGTACATCTATGTATCAGAGTAGTAGTCCCTCCCTTCACCCCTAACCCAACCCGTTTCGTGTTCATGTAGGTATGGGACAGATGCGGGCCGCATCACAGACAGTTCCCTGAAGACAGTGGCAAACATCGGGGTGTCGGCCCACAACCTGAACAATCTCGGCGTCAAGGCCCTGGCCAAGCGAACGGCCAAGGATACGGGGAAGGAGGTGGTCAGGGACCTCAATGACAAGAAGGACGACGAGGCGAAAGTCAGACAGAGCTAACTGGTGCCTGTGATTGGTTTGAATCATCCTACAAGTCAGCAAACAGAAGCTGCAGCATGCTGTGAATTTTAATATGGACAACTTCAAGTTGGAATGTACTACTAGCAGGCAACTCTTCTTAGTCTGTTTTTAGTTTGTGCATGATATTGTAAAACATATTATTTTCGTGAGGGTTTGTTTTTTGCGAATTTCGCAAATCACTGTTGGGACATGAATGAAATAACATGCGAAAAGATCACCACTTGATGTTGATCACATTAAATTTTGCGGCACGAAAGTATCAATGCACTAGTGCATTGCAAAAAGGGTGTGCCTATCTTTGTATGTTTTCTCTTGGGCACCGTTTCATGAGAGTTGTCAGCCCTGACAAGTTGTCAGTCTCTGACAGTTACCATTAGTAACAGTCAGAGACCAGAGCTTCTCAGCCAATGAAAATCAAGGATTTTACTGAACTTGTCAGGACCTGATGACTTGTCAGGGCTGACAACTTCCATGAAACGGTGCCCTGGTCTAGTCGCGATCACTAGAGCATGTACAATTGTACTGTGTATCTTTATGCACTCAGTCTGTACTAATAAGTGTATGTACAGTAAAGTGGCGGTTTGAACAGACAATCATTAGTGCATGTACGATAGCCTTGGTGTGAAATCACAAAAACAATATCTCACTCAAATATGTACATGAAAATAATAGCTTTTATAGTACGTGTGTACTGCTTTCTGTTCACATGAATGTCATTGGTTGCCCCTGCAATCTGATCTGATGTGTATGTCTCAGCTGCCAAGTCTGACTGATTTTGCAGGAAGCTCCTGTGAAATAGTATGCAAATGTATATCTGTGCTCTAACTAGAGATTATTCAAAGTCTCCCTTATTTAGGAATTATCTTTGCCTATTGAGAGATGCTAGTAACACACACAAGCATCTCCCTGATCATCCCCATCAGGTGGTCATCAGTAATGCATGCACGTTCCTGATTTTTTTGTTAGGAAAAGGGGTATATTTCAGGGGCTGAATTTTTAAGGAAAATCCCCCCAAATCATTGTTTCCCTCAAACTGTTGAAAAAGGGGGTCTTTTTAGGTGTGTTTTTTTTTTCCCCAAAAAAAGAGAAATATATATATATATATATTTATATATATATATATATATATATATATATATATATATATATATATATATATATAGATATTTATATATATATATATATATATATATATATATATATATATATATATATATATATATATATAGATATTTATATATATATATATATATATATATATATATATATATATATATATATATATATATATATATATATATCTCGTCGCTGAGGTGACAAGACCTCGTATCTCAAAAATGTCCCCCAAAATTTTTTTTTTCAGCTTAATGGTCTAATAATGGGTCAAGTGATGTCTTGGCCAAATCCTAACTGTCTTACTCCAAAAATGAAGCCACCATGACATGTCAAAGAGAAGGCTTTCCCATTCACTATAGTGCTTTGGCCGCCATGTTTTTTCGCTCTCCTGAACATTTGACAATTTTGAGATACGAGGTTTTGTCACCCCAGCGACGATATATATATATATATATATATATATATATATATATATACATACATATCCATATATGTATATATATATATATATATATATATATATATATATATATATATATATACATATCCATATATGTATATATATATATATATATATATATATATATATATATTATTTTTTTTTTTTTTTTTTTTTTAATTAGGGATATTTTTCAAATCTTTCTCTAACAGTCCTGAAATAGGGTCCCTATGATAGGGTTAGTTTTAGACCCCTAAAAATTCCAAAGTTGGGGAAATGTGGCTCTCTGGTGTTTGCCCGATGCTCCTGAATGTGCTTATTGTGCATGTTTTGCGGCAAAGCATGCCAGGCTAGCCTTCTTTTCGTAGGACATTTCGCCACATGTGCTGCACGTACATGTTTGTCATGCTGCTTGTAAGTACACTAGCACCAGGTGCTAGAAGCTGGCTAGTACAGTTATGGTAATATTGCTGGCTTCCCTTCCAAAAGCCTCTAATAGGAGGTCCTAACCTCTTTCCATCCTTCAAGGGGGTATTTGTAAGAATCTGGAACAAGCATTCGTGTATGGTTGTCTGCCAAATTGGGGGGGGGGGGGGAGGGGTGTGAGGGAGGGATGGGGGCATGGCTGGAGGGGTGCAGGGGGATGTCCCTGAATATGGTGTGTGAGTGCTGGCAACCCTGGCATGTGCAAGTTTATTTTGTATTCAAGGTCATTGACCCTTCCATTATTTCTGATATTGTAATAGTCATCTGCTCAATTATCAATGGTCATTGTCACCATTGTAATCACCAATATCCTTTTAACAATATCAGTCTGCATATTGCTTTATTTTTGTATTACAACGTATTATTATTATTATTTTTTTTTGGTACATGCATGTTGCTTAATTTGTAGGCTGTGTAGGGAAGGCACCTACAGAATGTACAGCTGTATCTGTAAATCTGCCAGCTGTTTTTTGTTTTGTTTTGTTTTGTAGGGGTTTTTTTTAATTCTATCTCTTACTGTAGTTCAATTTGTTTAGTGCAATATGGTGTAAATAGGACAATTAGCTTTGTACTGCCACTGGCCAGTTTCTTGGTATTTTGTAACCCTTCAAGGGGTAATGACAATGGCTGTATTACAATTTTTTCCAGGAACACTAAGAACAAGAAGAGAGCTATCACTATGTCTATGAAGTTACTGCCCATTGCTTGTCAACAATATTATGGTGTTTGTTTACAATTCCTGTCTTTCTGAATGTGTAACGCCAAAGTGCTGTCATCGTTTCTAAAGACTAAATGAGTGTTTTTGGTTTCATGATTGTCTCACTCATTGGTTCAAATTCACAAAGGAAGTTGAAATCTGGACTTGGATTGTGAAAATTATGGCTGCATAAATGCATGTGAGATACTGATTACGCCAACATGTGCATGTGCAAAATATGCTTATTTTGTGCTATTTCAGTCACAGTAAAGCTACCTTTGTTTATTTGGGCCAATGAGTGTAAAAATCATGATGATAATAAATGTATGTATGCATAAATTGTTTCTCAAAACTCATTTGCCTTCTGAAATATGTCACCTTGGATTTAATCTAGCAATACTTGTAAAATGTATTTCTTTTTCTAAACAATCATATACAGCTCAGCAGGAAGATCAGGAATATACTCATCAGGATTTAGCAAAATAACATTTATGAAATCATCCTTCTTAAGCGTATGCAGAATGTACATTTATAGCACATAACAATTACAAAAGAAACAGGTACTTAAAGTTGGAAGTAGGAAGAAGATTGTTGTTTCATGTGTGAATATTATTAAATGTACCCATTAATGTTCACTGTAAGAATACATCTCTTATATGAGTTATATCACAGTATCTTTCAGGAAAAAAAAAATGTATATAACTGATATTATGTATTACATGTATATGGTGACTTTGTGATCCATGCCATAATGGAGCATAAATAAAGAGAAGGTGACATATATTTTGTTGTAAGAATTCTTTGTCTTTTTTTTCAAGTTGTATTGCAAGTATTTGCTATAAATGCGGAATGACAGTGTCACACATCAAATGTTTATTACCTATCTATTTGTGGGTAGGTGGATACATCGAGACTGCTGTTTTTTAGACAGGACTGTACCACAGAATTTGTATTTGAACATCAGCAAAGTCTGCACACACATCATGAAGGTGGGGTTGTTATTACAGATTTATTCGTGTGTGTGTGTGTGTGTGTGTGTGTGTGTGTGTGTGTGCGTGCGTGCATGTGTATGTGTTTCCATGTTTTTGTGTGCGTGTGAGTATGTCTCTATGTAATGATGCATAAGTTTGTGAAATGAGTGATAACTCTTCAGGGCTAGTGCGTGTGTGTATGTGGACCAGTAGCTACCAAACTTTCCATGGCTTTTTTTTTCTTCTTTTTTGTTTTCATGATCAGCTCATCAACAAGCAGGTAGATTATATCAGCCACGTATATGAGCAATCAGACAGCAATCAACAAAGTAGATCTATAAATGTGATTCTGTTTCTTTTATCCTCACATCAAAATAACTGAAGAAAGTTGTGAATACTAACAGTAGTTGACACATAAATTACAGAATGTAGGGTGTCTTTTTCCCCAATGATTGCATCTACTTGTACCTTGTCATAACACATTTCTGCACCTTGATAGGTGAATATTTTTTTATTTGAGTTTTTATTTTTTTTTTCTCTACTTCTGTCATAACTGTTCCAAGTGTACGACTATACTGTTGGCATGACAACCCACTACCCAGTCTAGCTTTTTAATCTTTTTTTTTTCTTTCTTTCTTTTTGCAAAATTAAGCCTGTACATCTGTGTGTGTTTGTATATTACATCTAAAAGTAATCCCGTGTTCTCTTGTTCAAGGGAGTGTTAGAAATTCAATAGATCATGTACACAATTTTTTTTAAATGTTCCCGTTTGAAAGTTAATTATCTAATGACATCACTTTATAGGTGTGGAGGAAATGGAAGTTCAAAATGACTTTCAATGTGCACTCTCTAGCTCCAATCAGTCTATATATAGGTAATTAAGCTATATATGGAGAAAATACAAGCAGCCATTATTATTTTACTTTCAAAAATTCACTGTACAAAGGATAAATCAATAAATATTATTCAAAATTATCTAAGAGAAAACAGAAGAGTATATGAAATTATTTACATGATATATCATCTAGCATATGCCTATGTACGTGTATATCTATATGTTAAAACAATGATTTATATAGAAATCAAGGAAAATCACAAATTTGAATTAGCTGTATACAGACTACTAGTACCACTAGCTCAAAGAGATTTTATTTGTATGCTAGTGTGCTAAACCAGGGAGATCTTTGCATCAAGTATGATTGACCCTCCCCAAGCCATGCACTGATACAGTATATCAGGGAGGTGGCACTTCCCTGAGTACTAGTACCACAGTACCCCAAACAGGAAATGCAGGATCGATCGTCATTCAATGATCGATCAAGCCATATGACTCATATGGGTCAAAGGTTATGTTGACCTACCCATGAACTGTACACATCCAGACCAGCTGAACACAGGAAGAATCAAAGGCAAATCCAACAAGGTGGGTAACTATTCTTACTAAATATTCTGTGGATGTGTATTTGTTCGTGTAAGTGTGGCTATAATAAGCTATGTTAGTAGCGAGCGGACATTCTGCAGCATGCATAAGTTATATATAATGTAAGATATAAAATAGACGGGCAATAATGTGTTTCAAAGACGCGCAACAACTGACAACTAACTAACAGAACACTTCAGGCTGTGTACATACACACACAGCACAAGTGCTCACAGCCGCACCACTGCACTGCACTCGTCACATCACAGCTACCACAGTGTCAACCGAGATGGCACTAGGGCCTACTGGCAGTGCCTAAAGTACCACAACCCTAACGTTAACTGTTGAGTTTAGACATATCTTGTGATGTCATGTCTACCCACCCGTGCAGTGTAATATGTGTGTAAAGAAAAAAAGGGAATTCCACAAAAGTATTTTTTTATTAAAAGTGCACATTCCATCGACTTGTTAACTGTCATAATAATTATTAAATTAATATGTTAAGGGTAGACCTAAATGGTACCGGTAAAATTATTTCCCCTGTTTTCTTGAAGATGTAAATCAAGTGAATCCTTGATCTTTCATAAATGCTAACGTTAGGAAAATGTTGAATTGTCTTTATATTTTCTCTTTATTATTGTCCATGTATGACATCACAAATTGTTGACTAATGTTGTTTACGTTAGTGTTCTGAATGTCATCCAGCAATGGTGGCAGCAAAGTGTACTCTTTAATTTAAAAATTTGTAACTTTTTAACAGATTTTCTGTAAACTTCACTGTCAACTGAAGTATGTTCTCCTACTAAATTGCTGCATTCCCTTAATCCACATGTCATGTTATATTTGGGTTTGATTCTCCTTTAAATGGTCTGTATGCTTGTCATGCATGTACTTTATCTTGTGTTGACAACTGTTGTGCAAAACAAATTCTGTGAGGATGCTTGATATCTTGCTTCATATGCTACGGGCTATAGCCTTGGTAGATACCCCATTAACTGTCTTGGCGCAGGTGCAGATGGGAAAGACATGATTGATATTGATAACATTTCTCTGTGGCCAAGGTCAAGCACTATTCTATAAAAACAAAACTTCCATACAGTTCATGCGTAATAAATTCAACCCTTTGTTCTCTACCTACCCCCTTCACTTTCATTTTCTCTGTCTTTCATCTGTTTAATTTTGATGTTTGTTTCACGTTCATTTTTTTAATTCATTGTGATTGTCACAGCATACATGTAGGACACAAACTCCGATCCCAAGCTGGCGACGAGACGGAGTATCAGCCTCAACGGCTCATCCCACTCCCTCTCCTCGGCAGGCCCGTGGGGGGAGAGTGTGGAGGAGAGCCCCACGGAGGGCGAACACTTCTTCTCTATCAACCATGCTGAGAGGACATTCAAGAAGATGCAAGGCTATCTTCACAGGTGGGCCGTCTCAAAGGGATGCTCTACCAACCTTTAGAACACTGTTCGAGGAAAGAGCATATCACCATGCCAACAGCCCCCCGTCTTAATATTCATAGGGTTTCCCTATACCATGCTTTTATACAGGAGCTTGAATTAAACCAAGACAGCTTAGATTATATTTCTTGATAGTTTCTTACTGTCCCTAAAGAGCAAGGAAGTGAGGTAAAGCAAAAGGTTTCATGGACAGATGATGAGGTATGAAGGCATAAGCAAATCTAAACATTATTTAGATTTCCTTGTATGCTACATCCCTTGTTGTATGTCCAAAGTATACACTGTAATTGATAGCCTAATTTGAGGATTTTGGCAGTCAAGATGTCATTCACTTTGAATAGTTAGTTTGGCATTAGTTTGACTTGTATTTCTTTTCCTCTGCATGCTGCTTTCTCTGAACTTGTGTTGCAATATAGTATTTTTATTTGATAGTCACCTTCAGAGACACACTTTAAATATTAGGCACTCTATCAAAATGGCCCTCTTCTGTATATTAGCTTATTGTTCAATACAGTTAACTAGTGTGTACTTGTACTTTTGTATACTGGATGCTCAACAGTGAGTTCTGGTATTGGTTTCACAGCCGAGCAGGCCTGTCAATTTGGAACCCCCTCCATATGGCAAGGCTGTCACTGTATTGAGACCCACTCCCTCTGCTTCAGATTGCTTTTTGCACTGATAACAGCCTGTATTCAGATATGTATATAATGTATGACTTATTATAGATAAAAGGTGATTGACAAGTAAAAATGATCTAACTCCATTTATTACCTCCGCCAAGGGAGGAGGTTATGTTTTCGTTACCGTTGGTTTGTTTATAATTCGTTAGTTAGTTAGTTAGTTAGTTTGTCCGTGTGCAAAATAACTCAAAAAGTAGTTAACGGATTGGAATGAAACTTGCAGGAAAGGTTGAGAATGACACAAGTAACAAACGATTAACTTTTGGTAATGATCCGATAATTTTGGGGGAATTTATGAAGGTTTTTGACATTTTGGCAGGTAGGGTCAATGAACTTGGGAATTCAGGCTGCGCGTATTTGAGGTTTGCCTGCGCGCACTAAAGTGCGTGTTCTAGTTTCTGCTGGGTCGAGGCACGCCTTGCAGCTGAGAGTTTATGACGTAACAAAGGCTTCTATATTGGGAAATCGGGCAATTTTTCAGTGGGTGGAAATCACTGATCTCTATGGAAGAGCAAGATCATCGGAAAGTAATTGCCTGGCTGAGGTCTGCGCTCTCAGAGTGCTTTTCTAGTTTTTTTTTTTTTTTTGGGGGGGGGGGGGTGGGGTGGAGGTAGGGGGAGTGCAATATAATCGAGCTTCTGGCCAACCAGTCGTATCAGTATATCTTGGTTGAGGAACAAGAAATGAAGGCCTTCATTAGTGTGGTCTATCTTTAGATGGTTAAAGACATGAGGCCATGAGAATGATTTAATCAATAATGCTTGATAAAGCTCAGAATAGAGTTGCATGAAGAAAAATTAAAGGTTAAAGACTCTTTTAAATCAAAGAGGAGATACAAATTGTCACATGCAATAAAGTATAAACCCTCTGTCTCAATTCCTTTTTGACACAGGCGACAACTCACCGACGTTGTCCTTATTGTGGGTGATGTTCGGATCCCCGCACATCGGCTCGTCCTGAGCTCGGTGTCAGATTACTTTGCTGCAATGTTCACCAACAATCTACGCGAGTCCCACGAGACAGAGATCCAGCTGTGGGGGATGGACCCAGCGGCTCTGAAGGCCTGCATTCAGTATATCTACACAGGTACATTTATTATGTTTATTTTGTTTTGTTTTATTTTAACATCATATTAACATATAAAGCGGCATTGTTATTCTGGGACTGGGCATTTTGATAGAGGATTGGATTTATATCACAGTTCAAGTCTAATTAGGTTTATTCTCCTTTTTATCTAAAATACGTCTGAAACATCAATTCTCTAATCCTTTGCCTAATCCATGTTCAACTGGAATTCCTATTCTCTAACACAATATCCAGTCTATGTACCAGACAGTAACTTCCATCACTATTATAATCCTGAACATCTAATTCTTAGAATCAGAGATTTGACAAAAGAGGAAACAAGTTGAATTTGATCAAATGGCAGTTTTAGGCAGAACTTTTCAGGTCCCAGGAAATAAGGCTGGGGTCTAAAGGAAAGTGTTATGTTGTAAATTAGAATTACCTGGTAGAGCTGTATGTGCGCTGGGTTATGTCCAGTTAACCTAAGTTTCTTGTTAAAGCAGGACTGTTTGGTTAACTACAGCACATAGGGGTACAATAAATGCATAAAATGAAATGAAAAATAATACGACGTTTATGGTACCCTCAACAATATGTAAGCTACTTATTACTGAATGAGTGACTTTCGTGCCATACACATGTTAGGTGTACAAATTGTAGTTGTGTGATATAAAAGAGAAACTTGCCAAGCTCTGGAATAATCAGTAGTTGTGTAACTTGTATTTTACTTACAGGTGAAGTTGTTTTGAAAGAGACTAATGTGGAGAAGCTGCTAGCAACAGCCAGTATATTGCAGCTGTCTGAGGTTGTGGAGGCCTGCTGCGGCTTTCTAGTCAAACAGCTCCACCCCTCCAACTGCCTCGGAATCCGCTCGTTTGCAGACAGGCAGAGCTGTTCGGATCTCCTCCGGGCAGCACACAATTATACCATGGTGAGAAATACTTTGAGTTTTACGTTAGTTTATCACAGATCCATCCTCTTGTTATTTGATCGATTTCTCTGTTGGTAGTACAGTGCAGCAAAGTAACTATTTCATTTCCTTTCATTTATTGGTGTCTGCAACTATTTCATGAACAACATTTTTTCAAAGAAAATACATATACAAAATATGATAAAAGTAATTATACCTTTCATTTTGTGATACTAATTAGTAGTATTTTATACAGGCTTATCATAGTCAATGAGCAGTGCTTATCGTTGCAATATGAGTAAAATAACTGTCATATTGAATCAGAATATACATGTATGAGTCCTCTGCCAGGTACACTAAATTTCTATTTCATGATTTATGGTGAACACATGTAAACAGCAATGTCATGTATCTACCCATTAGTACATTCAGGGTTAAGAGTTCAAACCATGTGTGACTTGCTTACACAAACAAAATCTTACACTCTTTCTGCTCCTCAAGTTACTACACAACCATACTACACAAATTATGAATGCACTCTCTATTGTGTAAATATCAATTGACAAGTGTTAGGAAATTGAGACCATGCTGTTGATCACAATTTGTGTCGAACCTCGTTCCCTTCACACCAACAGAGGCAATTTCTTAATAACAATAATATTGATAATACATTACTTTTTTGTTTCCTGACAGGAGCACTTTGTGGAGGTCACCCAGAACCAAGAGTTCATGATGCTGGGTTGGGAGGAAGTGTGCAACCTCTTCTCCAGCGATGACCTCAACGTTCCCAATGAGGAGACAGTGTACTATGCCCTGCTGGCCTGGGCTGCCAATGAAACTGCGTGTCGCAAAAGCGACATCTCCAAGCTGCTTGAACACATCAGGCTTCCACTCCTATCTCCACAGGTACGGTAATGTTTGAGAATTTGATGACGTACTCCACTTTCTATGCAAACTTTGATATTGCTGGGAATGAAAGATATGAAGTAAGCATGGTATAGATGTGTTTGGTTACTGATAGATCAATTATTTTGCAGGAAATGTTTGAATAGAGGTCCATCATACTGCACGGTTAAAAATAACATTTATTGAATTCATTAAATTATCATTCTCCTGTGTACTTATAGTGCTAGGCAATTTCTAAAGGATATGAGAGATGCTTAACTCCATTCCGGAGATGATGTTTCTTTCTTTCATACTAATAAATCTGATGAGCCAGTTTTTACATTCTATTAAGTGTCAGCCAAATTGTCAACAGAGAACTTCTTTTCTGTCTTTTTTTTTTCATTGTACATTCTTCAGGAACAGAAATTATATGGTGTCTGCATTCAATTATGAAGTGGTTCAGTCCGCTGTCTTGATGTGACTTTGACATCTCTGTTGTGTTGTTTGTACAGCAAATATAGGCCTATCAATGCATTACTGAGGAAACTGTCTCTTTTCAGTTTCTTAGTGATGCTGTAGACACAAACTCTCTCTTCAAGGGAGATGAAAAGTGCCAGCGACTCATCATGGATGCCATGAAGTACCACCTCCTCCCAGAGAGGAGACCCTTGATGCAGAGCGCACGGACAAAGCCGAGGAAGTCCACTGTTGGCGCCCTCTATGCTGTGGGAGGGATGGACAGTACCAAAGGTAACGGAGCAGTATAAGCTTTTTTTTTTCCTGTGTCATTCTACCATAGGTAGTATATGCATATATATATATATATATATATGGGTTTTTTTTTCTTGATTTGTTGTAATGATGTTTTGTGTGTTTGTGTGCGTGTGCGTGTGTATGATTTTGGTTTTCATTTTTTTAAAGCAGATAATGTGTTTCAATGATGATCTCGAATTACCGTCATTTCTATGTCATGGATGTTCCATACAGGTGCAACAAGCATAGAAAAGTATGAGCTGCGTACCAATGTCTGGACTCACGTTGGTCACATGAGCGGGCGGAGACTCCAGTTTGGTGTTGCCGTCATCAACGACAAGCTTTATGTGGTGGGTGGCCGCGATGGCTTGAAGACGCTTAATACCGTGGAGTGCTATTACCCGGCATCAAAGACGTGGAATATGCTGCCCCCTATGGGCACCCATAGACATGGACTTGGTGAGTAGTGTCAGAAGTCTGCCATTATTGTGAGGGGGAAAAAATAAATACAAATTGCTATTACTGGTACATCATCTTTGGATTGACCAACTCTAAAATGGACTGGTAATGTTCTGTAGTCAGAGGATATCTTACAGATAATCAAAGTTTATCAGGCCTGTAATATAGACTTCATGAATTCTCATTATATGTTGCTTTCTGTATACACAGGTGTCATGATGTGATTCACATGCTTGACCTCCTGTAGTGATTGGCAGATACAGACCGAAAGTATCTGTCATGATTATGCAGAAATGAATAGACTTGGAGCAGTGTCTTCAAAACAGAGAGACAGTTAGATCTATGATGCAGTGAGCAAGTTCTGATGTTTATTGACTTGCACAGTACCACACTCAATATTTAGTTCACAGGGGAAGGGCCCACCAAAAGTTATTGCTTGTTGGTATTGTCTTACAGTTTGTCTCATTTAATTGGAAACAGTGGTAAATGCATTCTAGAGCCTTCTGTGTGGAGATCAAAGATTAATAGTGAAGAGAATGAACTAAAAAAATACTATAGACAGCCTGTTATGCTATCATAATAAAAGCCTGAAATATAATGTCTGAATAGAAATTCTAAAATTAGTCATGCATCTCAGATTGAAAAAAATACAAGAACAAAGCTCTGCTAGGTGACTTCAGAGATCACAATCGTTTTTTGTTTTTATATTTGTTTGTTTTTTTTCTTGCTGGAAAAACATGTAGCATCACAATCACAGTACATTTACTTTAATTCAGAAACAGCTGTATTAAAACTATTCAAGCTGTTTTAAAACTATTCATTGTGTAATATATGCATATATATTCAGAAGTCCTTTGTCATATTATAAATCATCGTAACTCCCATCTACTCTTTGATTGCTACAGGTGTCGGCGTACTGGAAGGTCCCATGTATGCGGTGGGGGGACATGACGGATGGAGTTACCTGGCATCAGTAGAGAGGTATGACCCCCACAGCAAGCAGTGGAGTTACGTAGCTCCAATGTCGACGCCCAGAAGCACCGTTGGTGTGGCAGTCCTTGATAGAAAGTGAGTTTCATGGGCATCAGCCATCCTCTTTCTTTTCTTTTCTAACACTTTTCTTTTCTTTTTCACTGAAAGCAGGACAATCTTTGTTGGAAAAAAAATAGTTATCTTCATATGAGCATTGGATTATATATCTCACTGTCCTGCTTAAATTGTCTGAAGGTGATTTTTACAAGAGATGCGTATTTCACAGTTATTCCTTTTCATTTCTAGTCTGAAGGCAAGTGGCAGGTGTGATAACCAGATAACCAAAAGAATGGAAAAAAATATCAGAGAGTTTTTGTCTACCATTACCAAACAATATGTTGGCTTGATTTAGAAAATGAATACCATACTTGATATCTTTTGTCAGTGTATAAAAATCGTTTCAGGTATCATATGAGAGTGCTTTATAAATTACTGTTCGCTGGTAGTTTGACACTGATAAAATTTGCTGAATTCATTATATTTCCAGTAATGAAATAAGGTAATTTATGATAAATTAGTGCATTGATAGTTTTCAATGTGAGGATTTCTCAGCTCTTTCTTCCCCCCCCCCCTTTTTAAGTAGTGTTATAAACCAGCATCACAGTGCCCCAAAAGAATGATGTGGGTTTTAAAAGTAAGTTTTAATCTACTTTAGGTACAGAGTTTTTGTCTCCTGTTTCTTTTTGAGGATTTATAGGTTAAAGGGATCATATAGTTTTGGTCGAGACCTAATTTCAGGTTTCTAACATTTTTGGTGAGATAATGAGAAACCTCTTATGAAGTATGAAAGAGCATATAATTCTATGAGGAATTCAACTTTTATTTGATGAAAACTGGTTTTGAAATGACTGAGATATCCATAAAATAGCAATTCTAATAAAGTGTGGGACCCACACTTTATTATGATTGCTTTGTTTTACTTTGTTTTTGGATGTTTCAGTCATTCCTAATCCGATTTTCATCAAATAAACTTTGAATTCCTCTTAAAATGGTACGCTCTGTACTATATCATATGTGTTTCCTTTGTATCTTGCAAAAATTTAAAAGCCCAATTCTCATCTCCACCAATACTGTACCATCCCTTTAACAAATGAGTGTATCAATGATGCCAGTAACCCTATTCTAACTGGGCTATTTGAGACCAAGTTTTTACTGAGGGGGGTCAATTTGACCCCCCCCCCCCTTCAGATCTCGGCCCCCGATCGCGCGATCGCCACGAAATTTTGCCTGAAAATAGAGCTGGATGTCAACTACAAGATTACATGGTCATACAATAGAAAAATATTGCCTTTCTATTTTTAATAAATTGATTATGCAAATTTGTGCATGAAATCATATTTTCACCTATAACTCCATTAAAAAGACTGGAGGATTGCTAAATTTTTGTGTCAGAATTCCTCAAGACACATCAAACAATTTTCGTGGAAAAAATAGCACAATCGAAATCAATTTCTTTTGTTTTTTATTGTTTTGTTAATTTCTTATGTATTTTATTGTTTTCTCGACCTTTTGTTTTCTTTCTTTTTTTTTGCCAAAATTTGTTGCAGGCACTTTTTCAGGCTTATCTACACTAGAATTGATTAATTTCAATGGTTAAAAGTTGAAATAATCTAATTTATATCAATTTAACCAAAAAACACAATTTGCATTGGATTTGCACACGTTATCATGAATTTGAGCTTTTTTTGGTTGACATGCATATGCAAAATATTATGTAACTTCAAAATGGTGTACCCGGACGTCGCAAATTTGGTCTCTAAATATGCGGGAGACTTCAATGAAAAAAGTCGTGAAACGTCGCGGCAAAATCTTTGCGCGCTGCGAAATCGTGGGCGAAACGTCGGGGGGGGGGGGTCAATTTGACCCCCCCAGTTAGAATAGGGTTAAATAAAACTTGTTCACTGGTTAAGACAACCAGGCAATAAAGCAGTACCAACAAATTTTATTAGATGGTGTTATTTGTAAGTGCAGTTTGGTGAATCTTTTCTGATCCACATATGTCAGCCTTTTGCAAAGCTTTCTTCCTTTGTATTTCATAATAACACTAACACTGTGACGAGGGTTATGTGTTGTTTGGAAGTTTGCCCGGTGATGTAAATGAGGAAGAGAGGTTTGTGGTATTCTATTAAACATCATGTGTATATAGTCCTCAAAAGGAGTGTGATTAGAGTTCTTGAACATCTATCATCCATCAAAAGCTCACAATACTGTATGTTTCAACAGTAATTCATTAGGTGTGTGTGTAGTGGCTGTCAAGTTTAATGAATCAGCTGGGAGTCATATTTTGTTCTCCTTCCCCATGTGATGAATGGCCAACAGATTGTATGCTGTAGGTGGACGTGACGGAAGTGCATGCTTGAGGTCCATGGAGGTCTATGACCCCCACACCAACCGATGGTCCCTGTGTGCCCCCATGTCCAAGCGTCGCGGTGGTCTGGGGGTGGCCGTCTGCAATGGCTGTCTATACGCCATCGGGGGACATGACTCCCCAGCCAACCAGCCGTCATCAAAGCAGTTTGATTGTGTGGAGAGGTATAGGTGCTGGATATTTTTTTTTTTTTTTTTTTTTTTTTGGGGGGGGGGGGGGTGTCAAGTTCTGTTTCGTTGGTTAATAGTGCAAATTTTCAGTTTCAGAACCGTGCTAAGTCACAAAGTACTTCTTTGAATTGATTATAAGAGTAAAAATTGTTAAATACATTGTTAAGCATTGATTCCAACTCTGTATGATATGTGGTCTATAGGATTTTTTGACTGTTCAAAATAGAATAACTTTCAGCTCCGATTTTGCCGCCTGGTTCCAGTTAATGCCAAACAGGGAGGTACTGTATATTGTGCATACGTACATTTTGCACAAATGCAAAATGGGCTTGATTGCGTTAGCTGCTACCTGTGTGTAAAAGGAAGTACAGCTAGTCACCTCGTGCAAAGCAGTGGAAGCAGGCATGTTTAAAAAGTAAGAACATGATATCAACATTTCAGACCATGCAAATATCACATTTTTAATCACTGCTTTCAGTTTCAGACTCTCCTCATTGAAAATTTTGAAAGGTTCCTGTCATTCATTTTTCAAACAAATGTTTTAACAACCAAATGAACAACATACCAATAAGGATTTATTTGTTTGTACATGTACATTGGGTAAAATTATAATTTGCTGATTTGCATTCCTTACAGCATCACTAATAATAGTCTCAAGTTGCAGTGTAAAAGTTTGTTCAGTCCATCTCCTAATAGAAGAAGGATTTCATTTCATCTAGGTATGACCCGAGGTCAGACACATGGTGCTTAGTTTCCCCGATGAGCCTCTGCCGGGACGCTGTGGGCGTAGCAGTGCTGGGAGATCGAGTCTTTGCAGTTGGGGGCTACGATGGACAGACATATCTCAGTGCCGTTGAGTGCTTTGATCCACAAACGGGTGAATGGAGTCCAGTGAGTACGAAGCAGAAATAACAGCAAGATTCCATATTCAGTCTGTAGTCATTGCATGTTATGTATATACCTACATCAGATAAACGATGGCATTGAGTCTGACGACTTTAAAAGTTTTATGAAAAGTGTTGTACTGAAGACTATTGATTTTATGTGTGTGTATGTTCAATCACTCAAGATCTTTATTGCACATTTTAAACAGTTTTCACATCAAGGACACATTAAATATTACAAAACTTGCCAGAAGCATTCATGACTTCTTAATGGATGAAAGATATGTGGTCAAAATTAACTGCAGTGGAGAAGTAACTTTGTATTGATCTATTGTGTTGACACAGCATCATTTTCAATGTGCTGAAATATACTTAGTATTTAGATGCAATCTTGTCAAATCTTTGTGATGTCATCACCAGAAACCACTGAATTGATCAATGATGAAACTACAAAGATATGATATAGTGCATATATCTGAAATTATCATCTATATAGGACGTTTTAGCGGCGCATTAAAAATGCGTATTGTAGTCAACTCAATTTTTACCGTTCAATATCGGAGCATATTGAACGAATCGCATAGACCAACGTATTAATTCCCCATAGGCTACCGTTGCTACTTGCTGTTCAAGATCACACGATATTCAATTCTGTCTCGTTTATTGCGTGAGCGCTTGCTGAATGCGCAAATACTTGCTACTAGTGCGCGTCATTTTGTTACATTTTTCACAAGCGCGCAAACATCTTGCTAGTTGTTTGTTTCAATACGCAGTTTTAGGGGCTCCCCCTTTTCAGCGCTGGGATGGGACTGCCGAGTCAACTTCAAAGACGAGTAGAAGCCGGGTAATTTTGTGCAGTTCATGGTTGCTCTACTTGATTGTATAGATGATAATAATTACATTGGATGGCCTTGATTCATGGAATACCAAGGAATATTGCACTCGTTAGAGTCAATATTGCACTCATCTTCGATTCGTGCAATATTGGCCCTAACTCGTGCAATATTCCCTGGTATCCCATTCATAGCCATCCAATATAATATAAATATGAGCAACCAACATACATGCTTCAGGCAAACAAAGGTTGCCGTTCTCACCCCGCCCCACCCACTCCTTTCAGTTTGTACTCATTATTTTGATTTGTCAAGTAATTCTGTCTAATGTCAAATTCTGTCTGATTTCTTCCAAAGGCTGCTCCTCTAAACCCGGGCAGAGCTGGAGCCTGTGTCGTCCAGGTGCCGGCTACATAGGGAAGGCAGACTGTGCACCCACTGGTATCCAACTGACGAAAGTGGCAGAAATCTAATGTATTTATAATGAGGCTGGTCTTGTCTTTGAAAACTCAAAGCATTGTCAATGTGTGAGGAATTGTTTGATGTTGTGTGGCGTCGGTTAGACAAACCTTGTGGACATGCACAGGGGGACCCACTGCTGCATTAATGGGAGTCCTTTTGTAATTTTATACGACGTGTATGTAAACTCTCCTTTATCAGTTGTGCTATTAACCCTAACTTACCTGGGGGGGGGGCCATAATGGCCCCCCCCTCGACGAATTCCGCGACCATTCCGGCGCGCAAAATTTTTTGACTGCGCCGCTCGCTGACTTTTTACTTTCAAGTCTCGCGCAACTTTTGAGACCAAATTTGTCGCGCCTGGGCATACCGTTCCGAAGCCACGCCCCTTCAAAAAATTTTCGTCAACCCCAAAATTGCTCAAAAACGTGATTTTGTGTACAAAGTCAATACAAATTGTGTTTTTTTCAATTAATTCATGTAAAGATTCATATTTTTTATTTTAATGGCTGAAATCAATTTGTTTTAGTATAATTATGCTTCAAAATATGTGTTTGACAAATTCTGCTGAAAAAAACAACAAAAACAAAAGTTCGAAAAAACAAAGAAATACATTAAAAATTGATAAAACAATAAAAAACATAAGAAATTAATTTTGATACTACTTTTTTTTTATGCACAAATGTTTGGAATGTCACTAGGAATATTTACACCAAAAATCAGCATTCCATAAGCTTTTATAAGCCAATTACAGACGAAAATGAGTTTTTTTGCATATATTTGAATAATTAATTAATTCAAAATAGAAAATGCAAATTTTTTGAAAATTTAACTTAACAGTCTTGTAGATTACATCCGGCTTTATGTTAATGCAAAATTTTGCGGCGATCACGCGACCAACGGCCAAGATCTGAAGGGGGGGCCATAATGGCCCCCCCCCCCCCCCCAGGAATTCAAGCTCGCTAAATAGCCCAGGTAAGTTAGGGTTAAATGTGGAATTTTATTTCCACACAAGGTTGTGCAAAATCATCTATATATGGTGCTGGAGGCTATCTGGTCATGTGACTGTTTCTTTGTGGTTCACACAGGAAAAGAAAATCAAACAAACAAATTTAGATTTCTTAATACCAAGTACCACTTAAGCACAAGTTTCAGACATATTTGCAGTGGTGTCAAAATGGAATGGATTACTTGGTTTCATTTGAAATATACAATCAACTCTTTGGGATAAGGAGAGAGGAAGTCCAATGTGAAGGCATGGAAATAGAGAGATAAACCATACAAGTAGTGTGTCTCTGTCTGGCTATTTAAAGCCAGCTGTCTTTCTCGTATAGTGACTCATGTTGGTGAGAGCAGAAAATATTGTCACAGTTATATACTGTTGACTTGTGTAGATAGAGATCAACTCATTCTCTTCATCTTGATGTGTGCTGTTGAAAAAGAGAGAGAGAGAGAGATTTGAACCGTAAATGCTGTATTTGCAATGGACTATTTCTGAAATTTTGTGGGATGTCACAGTGTTGAAAAATACTCTAGCTCCTTGGTGTCTCAATGCAGCTAAAATCACGTTTAAGAATTCCATGTGTCGATATCCTGGTAGTAACTAGGTATTTTTCACAGACACTCTGTATGCATTGTTTTATAATGATTACGTAATACTTGTGATAACACGAGTGTACATCTCACCTGCCCGAAGAGAAATGAAGGGGCTTTCCCCGCCCCTGACTTTGATGGTATTTGTTGTCATGTTGTACACCGTGAAGCTCAGTTTCTAAGGTTTTGTTATGCATGTTTGTTGCTCTAAATGTGTACATGCAGAAGCACTGTAGCAAGCATTGTCATGCTAACCTGTATCAGACATTGATTGACACTGGTGTCCATGTGCTGCTCTTGAGTTCGAGTGCATTTTCGTTGTAAAATTCCCTCTTTTTGTCAATTATGTGATATTGTGACATCAATGTTTCTTTAGGTAGGCACTTGTGTGAGAGTGATAGATGCTTGCCAGTGGGAGAGGTCAAAGAATCATGTGCTGTCCATAGTTACGGTATTTCTTTATGACACTTTTGTACACCTCTTGGTCATCAAAGTAAATTTCATTTCCAACAAGTACTATGCATGACATGTTTGCAAAGGAAGTCTGATCAGGCATTTGATGCAAAAAGTCATTAAGGGCAAAAAGGCAAATAGAATAGAGGGAATTTGATATGAAAAAAAATGGCAAGTTTTCCATTTTTGTATTCATGCTGTCTGAATTTTATTTTCAAGTAAGGTAAAGGTGCAACTTAAAAATAGTTGTCTACCTTCAAGTTTTATAAAATATCTTGATAGCCACCTACATAAATTATTACTAGTACATGATTATGCAGACATTGAATGTGAGGTAAAGCTAGACTCTCGTCACCCTAAGCTGCTGCAATGGTAGAAATCCACATCACTTCCTCATGTATCATATTGTTATCCAAAGGTTCTCACGGTGGTTTTGTAGTAAACATAGGTGAGGAACTTCCAATTGCCACCCTTTGTTCCTCTTTGTAAGCCTCATTCGGATGGGTGATTGAGTTGATCACTGTGTAGAGTTGCCTGTTTATCACCTTTTGTTTTACTTTGCACTCAAACACAGTAAGGCAGACACATTGCTCTGATGAACTTCACAAGAGCTGTGGGATCCATCAGCAGTATGTTTAGCGCTCAGCATTCTGCAGAGTGCTCCTGAGGCACACACTTTGGTAAAGCAAACAACTAAATATGCAAAGTGGCCAGTGCATAGGGCTAGTCATAAGCATGTCTCTGACTACCTCCATCCATGCAGTGCATTAATGTGTCACAACAGGGTTATGTTCATGATGCACAAAGAATTAATAGTATCCAATTCTAGAAAACAAAGTTAGGGAGGGGGAATTAAGATGATTACATACTGGATAAATGATTGTTTATTTGTTTATTCATTTTGCATTTCACAAGGATTGCCACAAGACATAGCTTGGGAGGATGGAGTATGCAGTGTCTTTGTATAGAAAGTGTAACAATGGAAACTGACTGAATAATTTGTACAACTTTTCTCTGTAATTTCAGTAGTTAACTTCAATGAATTGTATTAAGATATCATAATAGATGTGCCAAAATGTGAAGATGGGGAAATGTGTGAAGAAACAGGCTGCTTTTGACGGGTAAGTTTTGCTTGACAAAATGGAGGAGATATACTTTAATGCCTGTTATATCTCTGCACATACATGCAGATAGAACTAACATGCAGAGGCATTGTGCTGATATTTTAAAGATTGCTTCCATGTATTTGTTTTGGATGCAGACCTTATTGCATAAGGTCTAGATCCCCTGTGTTTCATTTTTTCATGACTGTTTGAGACTGAATGTCACAATGCTTCTTTCTAGGCCAAGATGAAAACTTTCCAAGACCAAGGTTGGGGCAGAGCTATCTAGGACTACTCTGACCCCCGCCCAGTGATGGGAAGACCGAGCGTAGGTCTGTACCCCAGTGGATCAGATCAACGGCTGTGGTACATGTTGTAGGACCAGGGCCCCGTTGCTAGAAACTTTGCGTTTAAACGCAACTTGCAACTGATTGTCACTTGCCAATCAAAATCATTGTTGCATGCATGTCTTCTTAATAGGGCAGACCCTGAGCCAATCAGAATGGTCAGTGAAAATCAGTTGCAAGTTGCGTTTAAACGCAAAGTTTCTAGCAACGGGGCCCAGACCTCACAGCCTTTAGTGCCGCTCTCACTCTGGTGCTGACTTTCTTTTTTCAAAAAATATGCTTGTAAGGCATCTCATGATCACCTTATCTATACTAGAATGACAAGTTGTACAATGTACAGTAGGCTTGCGAGTGTGTATAGAATTATCACGTAATCCGTTTTGTTCTGTGCATATTGTATCATGTCGTACCACATGGAGATATGGTGTGAAGTTGTTCTGGAGCTGCTAGGCTGTTTCATCAATGTTTTATAGTTGGGATGTGTATTGTGATAAACCACCGTGGCAAGTTAGTACAGGTATAATATGTATTAAATTGAAACAGATGAAATCAGTGTTGAATGGATGTTCAAGTAAAGGATATGCATTCATGGAATTGACAGGTTCTGAATGCTATGCATTTAATGTTGCTTAGTAATACAGGGTAGTTCGTGACAGAAAGATAATTAAGATAAGCTTCGACTTCTCCACTGCACTTGAATAGATAGGTATGTGGTAACTGAAAGAGAATGATGGTGTGTGTGTGAAGTTATCTGGTTTTCACTGACTATCACATCTGATATCCTTATGCTAGGAATTATAAATGACCTAGCAGACTGCATGTGATATTCTTTGTTTGTATTCTTTTTTTTTTTCCTTTTAATCAGTTGAGATGAACTTTTATTCTATCCTTGAATGTGCCATAACTGGTGGTCAAAAGAAAAAAAAAGAAGAAGAAGAAGAAGAAGAAGAGAGAAATATCGATAGATCAAGTTGTGTGCACATAGTGTATTACAAATGACTGTCCAAAAAGATTTGTGATCCACCAACCTTGATTTGGACAATTGACTCATACAAGTGTACAAGCACTGCACCAACAAGAGTACATCTTGATATGAAAGCAAATTGAGATGGACTTCGAAAGGTTTCAGATTTGAATATTCTAGTGTTCTGAAAGTAGAGTCAAAATACCGGTATACTGAACCACTCTGTAGATTTGTGCAAAACACTGGGTATCAGGTTGCTGTAGTTTATATATTTTTATAAAGTTTGCTTTAGTAGCCCAGTTGTATTTATGCCTAAATGGCATTTACCATATATTCCAGAGTTGCATGGTTTACACTGCAATTATCAGGTCATAAGCAAGATTGTATGAATAAGGGTATATCAATCTGCATTTGTAGAGCAGTTATTTGGTGTATTTATTCTCTCAAATACCAACAATCACTATCACAGCCAGACTGGCTTGAAGATAAAGAGGCTGGCCATTATTTGACATGTAAGAATGAACTTGGAAGGAAAGAAAATATATATATATATATGTGTGCTCGGGCTGATGCTTGTAAGATATGCACAATGCAATTCATGTAGTATGCAATGCATTTTGTTGTAGCCTCATGATGCAACTCATTTGTTATGTACTTGATAAGCTCTTTTCTCTATTTTCTCCCATAAACAGCTTCTAAGCAATGAGGAGTGGACTGCATTGATGTGATTGGTATGTGATGTGAGGTTATTTGCATGCATGGGAATAAAACACATGCAGGACTTTCGAGTTTGTGATACTTCAGACAGCCCAAATGTGTACACTGTATAACATTGTGAGTGCTGTGGAAGGGATAGATGCAGAAGTAGACAATTGCATGTAGCCAAATCATTGTGTAATGCAGTAACATTAAAGTCATGTGCTGTATGTGTTAAACAATGTACGTGATGTTTATAGCATCAGGTATGTGTACTTTAGATGTATCACTACAGAAAAGGTGTCCATGACAACCAACTTATTCCTACTTGCTATGTATAATGATATTATTGTGGTGTTGTTTTTTATACCACCATATCATTCCAAACTGTACTCCAGTTATAACACAATATTTAACACATGTACATTTGTAAGCAGTATTTATCACATATATGCTGTACAGCAGCTGCAGTGCTGCCCTCTGTCCTTGTGATGTCTGTTGTTGGATGATTTTCACTTCACGTCCTGAGATTGTCCACTTTGGTTTGGATCAGGAACATTTGACCATTGTCCATGTAACAGGACTGGACAGTAATAACCTCATTCTTTAAATGGTGCCTTGTGCAAGACTGCACACAGAGTGTGCCTCCCTGTACTGGTAAAATATGGATTTTCTGAGTAATGATGGTGTGATATCATTTACATTGCAATATTACATACTTGTCTTTATATTTGGAATACAATTATCCCCAAGACCTGTATTAAAGACCAGTCCTGCTCTCTTTCTTTTCTTTATGCAAGCTATCTTTGTACTCTTTACAAATCAGGATGGAAACAATACAGTGTACATTGTAGCTTTATTGCAGAACTCTTTCTTTTGCAACAGTAGTGCATCATGCAGTTATCGTGTGTCTTACATTGGACGAAGGCTGCATGCCATTGACGTTTTAAGAGGGTTATACAGTCCAATCTCTTGTGACAATTCTGCTGGCTAGGGAGAAATGGTGTTTCATCATTTTGCTCACAGTGATGCACAGAATACACCTTTTATAAGGGCATACTATTAACCAAGAACCAAATTTACTTGAGACCAACTGATGGCAAAGATAACTAGACACGGGTATCATATTGTGTTGAATATTGACCTTTATGTTTTTAGTGCTAAGAGTGAATCAGATTTTGAGATTCAGCAAACTGAACCTTAAAGTTTTTTATTTTTGTTTTTTTATTTTGCATCCCTTTTTTGAGTGAACTCTATGCAACTTTTATAGAAACATGTCCAATAATCGATAGTTACGGTAATCTGTGAACCCTTCTATACGTATATACATCAACACATATTTACATACCCCTTGGGTACATACATACATGCACATATATACATGCACCCATTCATACACAGACATAGGCCTACCCTCACCCTGGTACATTATCACATGTATGCACATCACAGTTCCACAGACAATTGAACTTCATCGCTGAAAATAAGCACCGACTATTCAGTGTTATTAAAAACTATAGTCGCAATAAAAATAATGGACACACATACTCTGGTTGGACTCGAACCCACAACCTCCCGCTTGCTAGACAGGCATCCTATCCACTAGACTACGAAGCTTCCGCCAGAAAGCCTGTAATTGTTCGTATCCCATATGGCAGCAGGTACTGCATATATTTAGTCAAATTAATGAGTCTTGCATCAAGTTGTATTTATTGCAATTGATTGACAACTTAACACTAGAATCACTGAACAGTTTAGCAGCGTTATGAGGCTTTGCTCTACTAGATACATGCATGGAGGTGGGAGTTGCTCCACCACCTCCCTGGTACATTATTATGTACATGTACTTGTATTTGCTTATATAGGCTTTGTACGTACTCTGTGGAACACAAGAATCATGAGGTCTGTGCATTGACTGTAAATATGTTCAAACTTTGTTATGACATTGTATCAGGGTTAAAGAAAAAAAGGTACATGTACCAAGTCAATTTGAAGTTTTGTGGGCAGAAATTTCCCCACGCAGAGGGGGACAAGTTACGTTGTCTATATATGTATTTCTGTATCTGTTTACTTTGTTCATGAAGTGCTGGTGGCCTCGAGTAAGAAAAGGATAAGGATACCTGTGCATGATGCGTTTTGTAGCTACCAACACATTCATGCAAAACATGGCATATTAAAATGGCACATAGGAATATAATACAATGTACAGTCAAAGTGGTCTAAATTGGCCACCTGCCTTCATAAGCAGTCACCTCAAACTCTCAATCAGACGGCTTACACATACAGTTACTGTTCCTTCTGTTTGTTGGGTATACTTTCATGGCCTTTTTAGGATCAGCTAAGATATCAAATTAGAGTATAAGGAACTAAAAACAGCTCGCTCTTCTTTTGCACCTACAATTGTATCTACATGTTGTATTTCAGATTTGCAATTACCCATACAAATGTAGTAATTTCTCATAACTTTTTGCATGCCATGCATACAGAATACAAATGTGTGACGTGTACAATTTATCACACATTATGTGATAAAGTCTGTTTGGCTACCCACCTGGCTATAGTGGCCACCTGTCTATAACAGCCACTATTAGTACTGTACTTCCATCGATTGGTAGCTATATTGGAGGGTTTGACTGTAGCACACAAATTTGCATGAATACCTTCTGTGCAGTTACACATGAAAGTAAAGTTAATGTTAAACCAAAGCAAATACCACCATGCAAACTATATTATGTGTTGTATGAATGTACCGGTACACTGTATGCATGTCCTCTTGAATATCATTCTTTGGGTCCCAGGTACCCAATTCACATGGTTACGCACCTGCCAGGGTGGGTATTTATCCCAAGAATGTTAAGGCTGATACCTGTTCAGTTAGAGTGATTTAGTGGGGTTTTTTTATCACTTGTTTGCTCTGGAGTCCTGAATTACTTTGCAGTTTATCTTTTACAGCTCATAGTCAGGAGTCTAGTCTGATCAAGTGCTTTTACAGCCACTGTTCATACAGTACTTCTATCAGGGTTCATGTGCTTCTACAGCTGTATACCATAGCAATTATGATATTATGTTCTAAAATTGTATGTTTGCAATACAACATGTGTCACAGAACAAGAAATTGAAATGAATTTGAATTGAATTGTGAATAATCTTAGATGTGGCCACTAAGAAAGTCAAGAATGTCTTTAATCAAGCAACCAGTGGACCAATGGTTTTACTCCCCCTCCAAGGACAAATTATACACGTAGTTTGTTGATTGAGAATGCCAATGAACAATTGTTAAGACCAAATTCATTCCATCGTTCATAAACTTTAAACCTCATATGCAAATGCAAAACATTGCTTGGGAATTCTGTAGTTCTGGTAGTTGTACACATTGCACAATTAATAGGGTGATTAAATGTGCGTGTAATTTGTTTCTTCATTGTTAGAAACGTGAATGGAGTAAATGGACTAACTGGATTGATGCAGGCACCCATAATGAAGATTGTTGCAATTTCCCTTGTTATTTGTTTCCATCCTGTTCTCAAGTGAATAACAAATCTACTCCCAGTAACTCATCTCAGACATTTGTCTTAAGAATGCCAAAGAGTACACACGTTTTGCCTGTGTGCACAGTTTAAATTGTTCATGTCAGTCTGCATCCAAGAGCCATTGGGTGATTTCAAGTTCGGTGCTAGTGCTAGTGCTAGTGCTATCTCAGCACTAGCACCGGCGATAAAACCGAACTTGAAATCACTTCAGTGTTGGGAGTTGACCTCAAAATTATGACGTATTTCCCGTAGTTGGTGCTGGGTTCGGTGTTGAACGTCGTCTGCTGAACCGAGCTCCGCCATTTGTCTGAGCGATTTATGTGGTTTTTCCCCATTGACTAACACTAGCCCCTAGGGATTATCATTTTCTTCATTTCAAGTTTGGTGCTGGTGTTAGCGTTGCCATGCAAGACCCGTATTCACTTCCATAATGCACGTTTTACGTGCAAAGTCTATGCTAATGCAGTGGTTGCCCACGTAAATGTACACAAACACTCCAGACATGGCTATATAAATCTGAGCCTGGGAGCAAAATTAAGATACAGTAGTTGTATTTTGGGGAATGGATGAAATTTATGGCATTTTAATCCGTCTTCCTTACTATGATATGTCTTAAACTTGAAGCAGTTTTGGCTACATCTTTTAATATTTGACTGTAATCACACGCCATCACTTTTTTCGTCGTGCAATTCCCGCAGAGCTCGCGGTGCTGTGATTCCAACACCTAGTGCTGGTGATCGATAATTTTGATCGGTATCGCCTCGTTAATCTGACCGTCGGTGTTGGAGCTCAAAATTACGACGTATTTCCGGTTATTTGGCGGCTAGCACTGGCACTAGCACCGAACTTGAAATCACCCATTGTGAATGGTTGGAAGTCTGACAAAATTGAGGACTCCTTAACAATTGATAGTGACAGATCAATTCACGATGGCAATTTGTTTTTAAAAGGGTATAAGTGTACAACCTGTGCGTGTAATGTTCAGTGATATTGTAATGGTCTTATTATGAAATAAAGTTCATGTAACTACACTGACAGATACAGCATTGGACTTCATGTATTTTTGCTTTTATCCAGTCTCCTTTTATTTCTGTCTCTATAGGGACACATCAGTATTGCCCATTTTAACACCATGTACACAAATTTATGACATTAACCTCATAATTCATCAACTAGTAGTACAGTGAACTTAAAAGTAGGCCCTAGAGTAGTCCATAACATCTGATTGTTTGATGCTCAGATAAACAATAGTTTATTCCCAAATGTATTTTGTTCCTCCTTTCAAATTCATACAGAATTTGGAAGCTGTGACAGAAAGCTCATACTGTACACACTGTTTACGGTTCTTCCTACCTCACAGAGATCATCTCGTAAAGAAAAGAAAAAGCCTGCCTAATCTTGCAAACCAACAATACGTGTATAACTTGATGAAGTTGTAAAGACTCACTTTGCAATGTGAACCACTTTTATGAACATGGGGCAGAAGAAAAGGTGCAGTGCTTCTTTTTACGTCATGGCAAGTTACACTGTACCTACTGTCTTCTGGGTGGGCGTTGAAAATGCCACATTTCACAACTACAGCATCACTTACAGTATTAATCGAGTGCAATTGATCATACACCATACAATTTAATTAAGTGACCAATCCAAAGTATCTCCCTTGACAGAAACAACTAATCTTGACAAACCCACATGCACAGTTTCGGTTGAGACCTAATTTCAGATTTCTAACATTTTTTGGTGAGATAATGAAAAACTTGTTATGAAATATGAAAGAGTATGTACATGTAATTTTAAGAGGAAGTCAGCGTTAATTTGATGAAAATTGGTTTTGAAATGGCTGAGATATTCAAAAAAGAGCGATCCTTATAAAAGGTGGGACCCAGCATTTATTACGATTGCTTTGTTTTACCTTGTTTTTGGGTGCCTCAACCATACCAAAACCGATTTTCATCAAATAAACTTTGAATTCCTCCTAGAATGGTATCCTGTACTACAATGTATTTCATAAGTGGTTTCCTGGTATCTCAAAAAAAGTTAAAAGCAAAATTCTCATCTCCACCAATACTAAACTATCCCTTTAACAGCCGAAAAATTGACATTCTGGCACAGAACTGGGCACTCAAGTTTCCTCTCTTTGAATGACTTTCATTTCGCATCTGCAAATTGTCAAGATTGCCAGACCTACTGCATTAAGAGCTACAGCCCAGAAGACTAGACGCAGGTGTGCTTTGTACTGTAATACCATTTTACATGGTCCTTTTTTGCATCTGTGAGAAGAATCCACAGAGGAACTGAGAAATTACATTTGTTTTTGGTTGGGCTTTACTACTCGATACTTTCAAGCAATTTCCATGTTATCATAATTGAATGTCAAAGGTACACGATAGATGCAGTTAATTTCTAAAAAGGATTACTGTAGAAATGTATAAAGGCCCATCTGTGCGATTGCAGTTGGACTCCAGCCCTTACTATAACCATTATGCACAAAGTTATGGTTTAAACAGTCGGGGAAGCACTGATTTTGCTGTGACACACATTTTCCATAGACACCTGCCGGAGTATAAAACCTGGGACTAGTCTCCGTTCAGTAACATGCTACAACAGAATTGCTTCCCAAGTTTGAGCTGCACAACGAATGCTCTTGTATATTGTATGGCATGGTGATGGTTTATAAAGCATGGCAGGGCCCTCTCTCTATCCCTTGATAAACAGACCAGATGTAAGCAGGCCATCCAGACAACTGCCGCATCATCTTCCACAGGCATGGAAATGTTGTCCAGCTTGGCTCGGCTGTCAGAGACCGTAGCATCACTCGTCACAAGTCAATCGGCTGTCACACAGAATTTTCCAGGTACATACAGCCTGGCTCACACATCTCACATCATAAAGTCATTAGTGAGACTGATGCTTGCGATTTCCAGCACACTCCGCAGAGTAGTCCCAGTTCTTATTCTCTTGATTTCTTAAAACAATGTCACTAATGTCACGGATCCTGCCGAGGTCATACTCTCGTACCTTCATCCTTCCCTGACCCACCTAACAGCCTCTGTAGAAACGGCTTCGCTCTGTGAATGAAAATGATGGACAAACACATAATGACTGGAGTCTGAAATACAGTGGACTCCCGTTATAACAAAGTCCTCAGGACCGGCAGTTTTCTTTCATTATATTAAAATTTTGTTATAACCAAACAAATAAACACTAAAAAACATAGAGCGGGTAATATTATGGTCTGAATTTTTACTTCGTTGTAACCAGAATTTCCTTATAGCCATGTTCGTTATAATGGGAGTGCAATGTAATGAATTTCTGCCACATAATAGCGTATATCCTTGTGGGATAAAGACTCAAAGGAACCCAATTGAAAAAAATATATAAAATAAAATGATAGGGTTGTAAAATGTACATTGTATGTGAGACATGACTTTGATTACTAGCACAATAATCAAAATCCCTACATTCACAAAATTAAGAGATGTTATGCACATGGTAATTACTACTCGTGCATTATTTATGCAAATATTTGCTTCATTAAAGACTGCTGACTTGAAGAACATCCTTTTTCTCTTTTTGCGAAAGTTTTATTGATTTGACATTCTATCTTAATATTTTGAAGGATTTCAATGTTTGTTTTTAAAAGAGAGCAAAGTTGATACAGCAGCAAACATTTTCTGATTTAATCAACTTGAACAGACATAATTTATCACATATTCGTATACACACCTACCCTTGGCAATGATTTGAAGTTAAAAGACTGAGAACAATATGATGGTATGCACCCACAACTTATACTCACTTCTCTTCATCTTCTTTACTGAAAGTGTAGAGACCATCTCCTTGTTGCTCTATACAAGTAAAGAGAGAGAAAGAGAAAGAGAGACAGGAATGGTTAAAAAAACCTGGTTAATAAAATACTTATAAATACATGCTCTGGGAATAAAGGTAGACTTCACCACTCATCCATGATTCAAATTCATGGAACAGCAAACAGCAACGAAATAATATGCCGGTATTCACAGTTCAAATGCCTCAATCGAGGTCAGGTGAAGACTTAAACGTACCTCTGAGTTTTGCTACCAGTTCCTCGGTATAAACATCCTTCAGCGGCCTGATGGGATTAGCTAATCTCTCGATCTCTCTCTGCTTAGCGAAGGCTTCTGCAGGAGTGAGTCCAACCCACTCGGCTTCTTCCTTCTGAAGGTCAGAAAAGTAATAATTAGGAAACATTGTATCGGACTGGTTTATTCCACAGAATATCAGCTAAAGCTGAAATACCACTGCATAAAATATACAGCTGACATAATGATTCAAGTGCCATCCATATACAGCTTATTAGGATTTCCTTGCCTAACCTTTCAATTTCATGTGGTCAACACATTCCACACCACTCAGGCACTCACTGAACATAACCTTTGACCTTGATATTTCCATATGACTTTTCGGGCTGGAACTATGGCTGAAGAATGACATTTTCGTCCTCGACCTTTCATTCCCCTTAAATTTCATTTCACATGAGTACTTTGTATTCATACATATATCTCATATTCACATATCAATATTTTACATTGATGCATAAGTCTTATCAATCAGATGATGGCCTCAGCAGTCTTCTTGAGGATTACTGCACAGAGAGTCACAGAACTCATGAATTATATCAGATAACATGACAATACTAGAAAAGCACTCGGAGAGCACAGACCTCTGCCAAGCCAGCAACTCATTTCCACCCTTACACGCATGCAATTTCCCAATGTTATGCCACTGCACCACGCTTTGCCCAAGCGAGCGAGCAGAGGACACGCTTTAGTGCATGTATGTAACTCTGAACACTCACTGGTATGACAAATTTCTGGTACTTCTTCAAGATCTTCTCCTTCTTTGCTAGGTCATCTGGGTACATATCCTCAGGGCTGGTCAGCCTCAGCAGTATATGTCTCTTGATAATCATCCCAACTAGAGAGTGAAGCTCCTCTGCTGGAGTCTGGAAGAGGATGAAGGGGGGGGGGGGGATCCAAGGAGAATTCATGTATCAACATTTTGCACACGTCTTGGGCCTAATGCCATACACGGATTTGCCATCATTAGAAGTCCAAGTGATTGTGTAATCGCCATGGCAACAACTGAAACACTTGGGGCAGACAAGCTCTTGTTGCTTATTTTTCTGTGGTCACTGCATATCATGCAGTTGACAATATTGTTATAGATTACTTCATGCAAAGGTCAACCTGTCCTCCAGTACAAGAGTACTTATCACCATTCTTGATTTTGAACAAATCAATTTCAATCCACTACTTCACTGCATGAAAACACTGGAGTCTATTCAATATTGTTTTGTCACATGAAATTTGTTGCCAAAAATGATAGCAGAAGGCCAGGCAGTTTTTCCTTTCCTTTCAAAAGTTAAAAGCTGTAAAAACATCTTGAAACTGTATGATAAGAGAAACAAGTGCATACAAAGATAGACAAACTATGACTCTTGTAGTCCAGTGTTAAAAAGTCAATGATTCTTGTCATTCATTTGTCAGCTGGACTTTAATATTTACAAATTATGAAATCTCTCTAGCCTGATCTACAATTTAGTTACTAACTTTTTTTTTGTCTTTTTAAATGGAAAGGCTACTGTTAATTTGGACTGATATTATATATACATATAAAGAATACTATAATCACACTTAATGACTAATAATCAAGCCACTTTATTTGAGGCTTTAAAAATCTCACCTTCAGGATATAGAAATCAAAGCCAAAAGCATCATCAATCAAGTCTAGCACCCTGTTAGTGGTCTCCAGTTCAAATTCCTTGTCCAGGATCTCACTGTAGAATTTCCTCTTGGTGATGAAAGGCTTCCATACCTTCTTCACCCTTGAGATGTTCATAAAAGTTAAAGAAGAGACACTCAAAACATGAGCTTGAGTAATGAATGAAAAATAGTATTATTCATGAAGAAATCCATTGAATTATTTGTTCAAACTCTGTATGTGACCCTGCATCACAAAACCCTCAAAAAGTCACCAGACATAGATTTTTAGTTAAGGGCAGATTCTGAAAGAGCAGACTCTAAGCTTTAAAATGATATATAACTCAATGTAAATGGACTCCCCTAACCTATCTGAATACTGGAAAGAAAGCACACACTCTGGAAAAGTGTGAACTGAGAAAAGAGGCTCTGAAATACAGTGTCTATTCAAGTGCTAAATCTTTGCCAAGCCGTGCTAGCTGTGCCAAAAAAGGGACAAAACATAGGATGTAAACCACTAGAGGAGCAACAATGAAGGGATTATCAGATTAAAGTGAAATTGAGCATGCTCTATTACCACATTCTGTCCATGATTAATGCCAACTTTCAAAGCAGTAGCGTTATCCTTTCAAATGTTATTAGACTTGAAAGTGAAGAGTGTGCAAAGGATTTCAAGATATGGAAAGGGGTCTCTTAGACATACCTGATCATTCTACTCTCCCCCAAAAAAGGGTTGTAGAAAAAACTGCTGAAAACACACTTTCCCATTCATGTTATGACCCCAAACTAAAAAAAGAATAACGTAGAAGGATAGATCTTTCAGAAAATATGAAAAACTCAAGATTGACTCAGTTGACCTACTTCACCTTTTTTGAGCCCTCACGGAAAATCAATGGGTGCGACTTTTCGTTCGTTTTGAGATGCACCATCACATATGAACTTTATAAACATACTGTAAATGTAATAAACATAATAACAGACAGAATAAATAGTGTGTCTGGTACATTTGTATCTCAAATTCATTTATCATGATTTATATATAATATATATATATATATATATATATATATATGATATATATATAGCATATATTATACAAATAATGAATGTTTATGAGTGCAATGGACAGAATATTTCATGAGGTGAAAGATGAAATGATCCATTCAACGAGGCGCAGCCAAGTTGAATGGATCGAACATTTCATCTTTCACCGAATGAAATATTCTGTCCATTGCACGAATGAAAAACATTTATTATTTGTTTTATATAACGCCTGAAAGAAATCCTTGTCCTTTCATGTTTTATTAATTTAGAAACGAGAGAATCTGAGATCGCGAGAGCGCTCACTGAGTGCTTTAGCCTTTACGCTATTACATGTATCAGTAGCGCGCTGTCGCATACATACACTGCAACACGCACACAAGCGTATACACGTAGTAAGCCAGGCTCGCAGTGAGCATGCAATGGAGCAGATCGTATGGATCCAAAATTGCACGGTAAATGGAACCACAATTGCACGGATGATGACGTCATAGTGAAATAGGCCGAATAATCAATGTCAAACAACCAATCAAATGACAAGGATCTCTTCAGTCGTTATATAAATATATATATATATATATACATACAGTTAAACTCGCATAAGTCGATCTTCTCGGGACTGAGCAAAACACATCGACTTAGGCGAGTTTCGACTTGTGCATAAGTCGAAATAAAATCGACTTACGGTTACACCACGCATACACGTGTATAATGTACATGTATGTTGTCTACGTAGGAGCTGAGAGCTGGAGCGGTGTGCCCGATATTTGCCCTTCAGCAAGACGCTTTATCCACTTTGAATATTACCGTTATTCATTTCCAAAATTAAGAGCAAACATCTGACATTTATTCTAGCATCTTATGGAGCCGATTGTTACCGCTGTTCATTTCCAAAACTGAAGGCAAACATCCGGCTTTTTGTTGTTGTTGTTGTTGTTGGCACGGCGTGCGTTTTTGGCGACCCCGGTCGCATATTAACCATTCGCGAAATCGTGATACGATTCGCGAAAAGACTCCGCTAAGTAAGGCATAGATCGCTACACTCGGCAGAGGCGATACGTCGTCCTTTCACCAGGTCTGGGTAACGGAAACCAAAATCTCGCGTGAGTTCTTGCGTTACTATCGTTAATGTCAACGAAACATCGTTAATTTGCGCTTGGGATCGTTACTCATCGTTATTACAAACGTTAATTTTCCCGATCGTTAGTTTGCGTTAATAACGATTAAGGTGAAACCGCTTGCGTAAATGAAACGGTAATGTTTTTAACGCAAAGTTTCTTTTGGTATATACTGCATGTAAATAAAAACTGTCGTCTCATGATTTTGACAGTGATTTATTACACAATAAAATCTTATTCGACTTAGGCACAGAGAATTCAATGGTTTTTCCGTGAAATTGTTCTTGGAATTTCATCGACTTAGGCGAGTATTCGACTTAAAAAATTCGACTTGTGAGTGAATTAATACACGTAAGTCAATGGGGAAAAATCGGGACTTTTTAAAATCTTCGACTTGCGCGATTATTCGACATATGCGATGTCGACTTAGGCGAGTTTAACTGTATATATATATATATATATATATATATATATATATATATATATATATATATACAGTATTCATCGCATAATCGGGACAGGTTGGGAGTAGCAAACACGGCCCCTTTAAGCGGGGTGCCCGATTTCGCGATGAGCACTCACCATACACTAACGGCATACGACATGTACATTATGTAGTGCACACACACACACACACACACACACATGCATACTGATGTACCACTACTGTACATGTACATGAATACACAACCACGCTACCCCTTGGCGCGACCCTCTAGCTGTCCCTGCATTCTCGCAATGATGTAGAGTAATCGCAACCGGGTTCTTCTTAAATGTCACCTCTCTTTGAACACAAAATATGTGGATTAAAAGCTAGCACTTTCTTAAACATTCGTAGAATTCTTGGACACGTAGGGTGTTCTGTATAAATACATATCCACAACCATGGGAAATGATTACCCAGAACTGATGTGGGAACGTCAATGAAAAATCCTTCAATCATTCAATCATCACGGTTTGATTGTTTACTTGCCGCGATCACTGCACTGTGTGTGTGTTGTAGCGATCTAGCTCGCCATTATACACATGTACAGAAAAGCGAAGGCGGGCAGTGAGCTGAAATGTACGTGTACTGGATGGACGGAGGTCAAAACACACCAGTCCGAAGCTTGCTTTGTAAGTTTGATGTAAACGACAACTGATAGGGAATCTTTGAAATATTGTTGTGGTATTTTGGTAGATTTTTTGTGTAAAATATCAACAAAATCAAAGATCGCTTGAAGAAAAATTGTCCCGTTTATCAGAGGTCCCGGCCCGATTATCCAGTGAAATTAACGTGCATTGGAAATGTTTCTGGGAAGCGTATGTCATTTAAGCGAGGTTCCCGATTATCAGATGCCCGATTATGCGATGAATACTGTATATATAGCATGCAAAACCACATGCACTCAATGGACATTCTCAGTGCCAGGCCCAGTTGTGCAACACGTAGTGTATGCGTGCTGATCAGAGTCTCGGCAAGATCCCTTTAAGGTCAATTTTGTTCTATTTCTTATTCTTTGTGGTTTTCTCGAGTTTTCTCGAGTTTTATAGGGCTACACTTTATGTGAGATCTTCTTAGAAATCTAGTGGGTAAGTGATGAGAACTAAACTACACAAAGAATGATATGTAAACAGCCTCTTGTAAACTTGATATTCACATTGGAGAGTGAATTCTTTTTACTTTGCAATGTATTTGGGTGGCTATGACTTGAGAAAAAAAAAAGTTAAATGTAACATTACAACCACCATCACTATGTCATGTCTACAATATAGAATCAAAAATTGGTCCCAAGCTTTTGATCAAAGACCCTTTTAGCCTTCTTATGAGGCATTTTTTTTTTAAATCTCAGATGCAA
This sequence comes from Diadema setosum, assembly GCF_964275005.1. NCBI lineage: Eukaryota > Metazoa > Echinodermata > Echinoidea > Diadematoida > Diadematidae > Diadema > Diadema setosum. The sequence continues at coordinate 18,432,125 of NC_092695.1, forward strand.
AACCACCCAACATATTACTTTCAAGGGTCTCTGAAGTAAACGACATCATACCATCAAACTTGTCTGTAGCGGCCACCCAAGGGAGATGAAAAAAAAAAGAAAGGCCATTGTAGACTGACAGGTGGCCACTATAGACACTAAAGGGTCGTTAACATGGCTTTTCTCTTGGGGGATTTGTGTTTAACTGTCGCATAGGGCAGGTGACTGCTATCTAGACAGTTACACTGGCTATAGGAATATCATTTATGTCCAGCATAATGGACAGGTATATGGTTAAAAATGGAGTGCTGTGTGCCCAGATGTAGCCTGTTGCTCCTGATATGTATTGCATGACTACTGGCCTTTGTCTTTACAAACAGTAAATAACATACCTTACACCCTTGGTTTCTTTTGACTTCCTGTAGCCAATGATCTCTCCTTCTCCACCCCAAAGACCAAACTGAGACTCTGGAGGATGGTGGACTTGGATGGGAACTCGATTAACTCTCTTTCTGTCACCTGTCAAAGGATCCTTCTCCCAGTCCACTGGATCACATATGTGATAAACAATTACAAATTACCATACAAGCAATACTACTGGAAAGCAATAATGACTCAAATGTGAATGATGACATAGAAGATGGAGAATGGAAACAGGTAGAAGAATAAGAGAAAGAAATATGAAACAAAAACAGGAGGATAAAGTAAAGGTGGTGTCTACACAATGTTCAATAAAACACTTTTTAATACATCCCTGATGCACAGTAATAACAGCTATACTGCTGCAGAGATCAGTCTCAGTTTGAGCTTAGTTACCCTTCCACATACTACATGTAGTTACTACCTTTACATTCCATGAGAGACAGCATTCCCTTTTTATGCACTTTGGGAAAATTACAACAGCAAGGTGAAGCTCTGGGAGACACTCTCACAGCAACTCTGTCTAGTGTCATGAATGAATTAAGTTTTTAAGTGTTGTCAATATCAGAGGTATCTATCATTTGGTGTATGTGTGTGTGGGGACTAGTTTGTTTATGAGGTTCATTATGTAACACACACCTCCCAACCTTTCTGACAGAAAAATAGGGGGATTTGGCTTATATTAGAGTAGGAAAGAAAGAGCAGTTCATCATGTGTAGTAAAATTATCAAGAAAAATAGGAAACTCCTATTAAAACAAGAGCTGGGAGTGGTCAAATTCAAATTCTTTCCTCTGAAATCAGGATGGGGGGGGGGGGGCTCTGTGACATAGCATTTACTAAATATTCATGGTTGCTGTCCACAGAATTGTTATTTCCTAATGTCTCCCTGTGACCTGAAATAGAATATTTCTAGTCATTATACTGTGACATAAATGAGGCAAACAGTTCTGTGGTGTTGTTGTCAAGCATGGATCTTCAGTACAAACTGTATAGCATGATCTTGACATCATTAAGACTGAAGTCCTACGTACATGCACAACATAATTACCGGTATATTAATTTATTATCCAATCTATTATTATATCAGGGCACTTACTACAAAATGGTACTTTGTGAAGTTCTGACTTCTAAGCAACATGTACTTTGAGGTCTCAAGGTATTGTCAATTAATACTGTAATATTTGTGGCCTTAAACAATGTGAAGCAAGTGATCTACTCATACATTGGTTATAAAATACAGCAAAGCAAAGTTTTTGTCCAAATGTACTGCATAATAATATGGCTCTTTCCTGGCTGAGAGCACCACACTGTAAATGCACTATGATTGTATAGATTGTCAGTGCTCAATCAAAAGGCTAAAACTGCTTGCCAGGATCTTGGCTAGGACAAGGCCGTCAAAAACAAACAAACAACCCCCCCCCCCCCAAAAAAAAAAAAAAAAAAAAAAAAAAAAAAACACCAAAAACACCCAACAACAACAAACAAACAAACAAACACACAAAACAAAACAAAATTCTGTCCAGATGTTAGTATTGTTACCTACCTCCATTGTCTTTCCAGTGTATTGCAGGACCTTGCATGCCTATTCTGTTCCACTTGAAGTAGGCTTCAGGCAAGCGAGAACCAACCCCTTCTCGATAGATTGCCTGAATTCAAAGAGAAACTCCTATCAACAAGGGGCTATCACCTACTGACACGAGTAATACAGTACAGTGTACTCCGCTGGTGTACTCTCAGGAGGTGCTTTTGTTATTTGTTTTTGAAAAGGCAGTAGATTAGCACAATCTAGTTTGTGCAGACAGTACAGTGCACTCCGTTTAAAACAAACATGGTTATAACAATATTCCGGTAATAGTGAAATAAAAATCCAGGTCGCAAAATTATTGGCTCTATGTTTTTTCATTGTTTATTTGTTCCATATGACAAAATTTTGATATTACAAAAGAAAACTGCCGGTCCCGAGGACTTCATTATAACAGGAGTCCACTGTATAATTTGACAATGATTCTGAAACTCGAACTCAATCTAAGACCTAAGCTGCACCACCAGATTACAGCATGAAGCATGAAGTACACCAAACTACAGCATGAAGTACAAAGTGTAGAAGTCTATATCATATGATATACATAGAAAATATGTAATTTACCCCACGCATACAGGGCCTAGCCCCAACCCAAACTGTTAACTTGCCTTACAATCTTCAGAAGTGAAGGACACAAGTGAAAGCAGAAGTAGACTGTAAACTTATATTCATAATTTATAAACAAAATTAAAACTGTGACTCCACAACCCCAACCTAAAATTTGCACACACTGACATTTTCAACACATACTGTATACGCCGTTATTTTCGCATACAGATATTTTCGTGAATGACGAGGTCATAGACATTTTCGTGAGATGTTGTTTTCACGAATCGACGCCGATGCTTACGTTAATGCTCTATTAACAAAGCGCACGGAGACAATTTCGCGTGTTGTTAAATTCGCGATCCAACTGCAATTTGCGAAATTCGCGAAAATTAAACCCTCGCGAAGATAACGGCATATACATACAGTACTACACGTATCATTAAATACAATCTTGTAGAAGGTTTATCTACCTACACTCGGGATTACTTTATCGAATCGAGGGGGGGGGGGGGAGGGATAAATAAATGAAACTCCTGGTTCTATTCTATGTTCTGAGTTTACAATCAGACCCAATATGATCAGGACATGAGTCACAGCGTGACTTTGGCGCTGGTGTACTTCCACATTGCCTTGTCAGTTAAACTCCAAACATGCACAAACTCACTCTACATATCCAACAACTACAAATATTTGCATCTGAGTGAGACCCAAGTCCAGTACAAATCAAATTTTCAGCATTTTGACACTTTTACAGTATGTTGATTACAGCAAGAACTTTCACTCTGCGATAAATTAATTGTACAGGAGCAGGTAGAAAGCGCAGCACAGTAAGAACACATTCACGACAAGCAGCCAACGCTGCGATTGATCTAAATGGAGCGATCTCATAGTGATCATAGCAAGTTCTTCTATGGTATCTTTAAAATGATAAACCTGTTTTCCGCCTTTCCCTCAGCTTGTCTGAGTCTGGCGGTAGCGACTGATTGAGGCTTGGGGTTCTTTGTGTTGCGTGTGTGTGTGTGTGTGCGAATGAAAGAAGATTGTGAAAAAAGTGGTTCTTTAAGACAAGGGTGAAAAAATATAAAAAGAAAGGACAGGAAAAGGCGGGAAAAGAAATGAATGAAAAGACACTAAGAAGGTAAACTAGGGAAAAATGAAACAAATGGTTTGCACAATAGAAGGTACACAAAAGATAATGGAAGGAAGGAAAGAAGATAAACTTGCATTATAAACATGTTGTAAAGAAAGTCAGGAACATATATATGGATCTACCTATGTTTGAAGAGAGGAAAGCAAAGGAAAAAATAAAAATTGAATACAAAAAAACACTAGTAGAATAATAGAATGAGAGATGAATCATACATTTGTAAGTGGGTGAGCCAAGATGAATAGGAAGGAACGAAAGAATTATACAGGTTGAAATAGAAATAAAGAAAAGGATGCATCAAGATATTAGAGAGGGAGGAAAAAAAGGAAACTAAGGTAGATGGAGGGAAAATAAGCCATGAAGGAAACAAAGAACAATTATGCAGAAAGTAAGATTGAACAGGAAATTGAGAAAGTTACACAAGAGGAAACCCACATAGAAATGATTGATAATAAAGAAGGAAAGGGAAATTCAGGAATACCTAAAAATGAAAGAAGAAAATATAGAAAAGAAAGAGAAAGATAAAGTGGCTGCAAACACATGCGCATGTGCTCAACTGCTTTGTATCGAACTTGAAGCTACTACAAGTACCGCAAGACTTGGTTTGCCGAGGAAAAGAGAAAAACAAATTCTAGCTTTTCAAAGACACCATAGAAAAGGCCGCTGTGCCCACAACATTCACATCATGCGATCGACCCTTTGGCTTTTAAATAGTACATGCACTGAACATATTCACACTATGCCGATTGCTTGTATACAGAGAGCAGCATATCAAGAGAAAGTTTTCTGTTGAAAAATGGGTAACTTGCTTTAATCGTAATGTTTGGTCTGTGCGTGACCGTTGGCAGAGCATCCCTACAGGAGCCAGCATCATAGCCTTCGGTCTGTATTATATGAGGGGATCCGTGAAGCCAGACGCAGTTGCTCCACGGAACATATCCCCAACGACCAGATACAGACCGACCGATCTTTCGGTCAATAAAGGAAATAGAGTCTACAGACTGTACTATATCATTCAGTGGCGACTACACTAGTAGGGTGTCTGGTAGATTTTTGCAACTGGAGAAATACAAGTCATTTCACACTAAAACATACATATCCATAATGTCCATAGTTAACATAATTCATGTGCAAAATTTCTCACCATAATCATGAATAATGGTGAAGTTATGAGCAAATAAAAACAGGGTATTTTTCATCCTCACGCTGTCAAAACCTTGGCTAAAAAGTGGGTCGCGAGCGTAATGAAATTCACTGTCAAGCGCACTCCAGTGGGCGATGCTATTCACTGCGTTTATCACATTCAAAGCGCGCGTGTTTCTAAGGCTAAGCGCGCATCCTTGTCACCTAGTACACACCTACCCAGCCAGCTGTGCGAGGCCCGCTTCGATCCCGCGGCACGCACTTGTACTTGCACTCGCACGCGATTTGTACACACGGGTTTACGAGACCGATGACCCATCATACATACAAACGTATCACAAACGTAGGTCTAACAGCGCGGCGGAGTAAAAGCGAACACAGTAGTGGTGCGTGTGCGATACTAGTACAGCGTACATGGAGACGCGCACATGTACCGGTACTCACATTACGTACCGGCGGTGCGCTATAGCAGCTGTGTGGAGGCTGAACATCGTACCTATGCATGCAAAACCGACTCGACTGTATGGAGCTTCGCGTAAGTGCGCGCCGTAACCACGAGTCATGGCGTGTAACTACGTGTCTAGACTTGTAGGCCCCGCCTCGCTTAGTTCGCTGATGCTGTTACTATGCTGACAAGGGTATCTTAATTGCTATTTCGCGGGTTTATCCTGGGGAATAAGCGAAAAACCAATGCTATTTTTGGATTCAGCACCATTGAATCCTCCTACACAAGTATGGCCAGTTTCACAGTCGGACGGAACAGCCGAGTTATAGCGATGTTTAGGCTTAAATCTGAATTTAGGTAGCAATACGTCTTGATATCTAAACTCGGCGTAGGACGAGAAGAATGACACCACCACAAGCTTTCATATGATACCAAATTTATGGAGATTTGTTCCCAGGATAAACCCGCGAAAATGCCTGAAAGGTGATTTTAAGCCAAAATTGTGGGTCCACTTTTTGACCGAACGTGCGCCCTACGTTTGCCCATTGCCCAACACGCACTGAACGTATCTGGTAGTCGTAAGTTTATTTGAAAATGCTAGCGCTTTTGCATTCAAAATGTGACTTTCGTGATATCATTTAGTTTCGAAGATAATATGATAGATTTCTCCTATTGTAAAAAATGTTTTGAAGTAGTTTTATGTTCTGTAGATGCATATAGACCTAGAAAATCTAGGTCAAAGATGACTTGTGAACTGGCGACTTTTGCGTGAATTTCGAAGGGATGACAAAGCGCATCGCGCTACCGACGCCCTAACACTAGTACTATCTACTGAGTAGAAAAACAAACTGGATCTAGACCATCTATTTACTATACTCAGTATATCATTCTTATATCAGTTCGGGAAACCCACTCACAAGGGGGCCCCTCCTTATAAGTAACCCGTCCCCCTTATAAGTAACCCCGTCCCCCTTATAAGTAACCCCCGGGGCACCCCTTATAAGGAGTCTCCACGCTTTTTTGCAATGCAACGCGAAAATGAAAGGACTGCGGCAATTCGCTTGATTATGTCCATAAAGCTTCACAAGTTTCCTAGTTACTCACGAAATTTGAGCAAAATCGGCGGCGCGGCAATGTTTGAGTGCAGACGTGGCGACTGACCTCCGTACTCAGTCGCCACGTCTGCACTCAAGCATTGCCGCACCGCCGCGCCTGGCGACACTCACGCCAGTAATCGCTCGCATTTCAGCATTCGCATGGGTCGTTTGACATCGCATTTAAATCCATGATTTTAGATATGATGCCTCAAACCGATTTTGCTCAAATTTCGTGAGTAACTAGGAAACTTGTGAAGCTTTATGGACATAATCAAGCGAATTGCCGCAGTCCTTTCATTTTCGCGTTGCATTGCAAAACAGCGTGGAGACTCCTTATAAGGGGTGCCCCGGGGGTTACTTATAAGGGGGACAGGGTTACTTATAAGGGGGACGGGTTACTTATAAGGAGGGGCCCCCCTTGTGAGTGGGTTTCCCGAACTGATATACGTAGTCGTTCATTAGGTTCTAGACCTCAATACGTTTTTTAGTAAGATTAACCACAGAAAAATTTATGTGTTGGTGTTTACTGTATTACTATCAGTATCATTGTATGTTGGGCAGCGGCGGGGTCACTGGCCTGGCCCTGGTGCAGTTAAACTAGCGCTCAGTGTGACATTAGTACATGATCTGCACTGCATTTGCTGCATTAGTAATAACGTTAGTAAAATCATTCAAACAGACTCCCTAACACGTAACAGTTAGCATGGTTAGGCCTAATCGTGCTATTGTTAGCTCCCAGACCCAGCCCAACCAGCTAACTAGGCATTGCCTTCTTGGCTTCTAACGTTACATTACCGGTAGCCTACGTCCATCCCACACAATATTGAACGTATAGGACTAATTCGGCATGGGTTTTACAGTGAAGCCAAAGATAGCTCTTTATAAAACTACGAAAACGTATTTCCTAGAACTCACCATGGGATCTTTTTCCTTCTTTCCTCTCCAAACAACATTATTTGGTATGCGAGCCCGTTTGAGATTCTCAGCAATAACATTGTACTTCAGGGAAATGTTTGTCATGCGGGAAGCCATCTCCAACTTTAGGTTCAGTGTACGATCTTGAAGTTTGGCATCACCAACGATCTTGATCTTTCCTAGATCCGCCGTCGTCTCTACGTGCTACCGATCTTTGGCATCACCACACTCACTACTGCATGCTACGTGCTACTGGTTACACACGTACGGTACGGGGTGTTGCGTGTGTATATCCCCATTGCAGCACGCAGGATAATTTCTGCGGGCGGACGTCGCATGAGCGAGTTTCGCGCGCGTCTTGCATGCTGGACGCGTAATACTAAAGTTCTACAATAAACATGAATTCCGTGGGACCTGCGTGTCAGACGCGTGGCTCGCTCGCGCGTGAGAGCTTTGAAACTGATCCGCATCCGGGTTATTTATACGGGCGACATACGGATCGGACGCCATACTAGTTGTATAGTTCCAGTAATAGTTGCGCTGTGCTATGTGAAATACTATAGGCCTACTGTAGTCTACTATACTTGCCGCATCACAACGTATTTTCGACTCTGTGGTCAAAACTGCGTGTTACCTACGTGAGAGTTGCAGCCGAAGGCAAGGAATCACCGAGGGTGTTAGAACTTGAGTTTCGTGGAATAAAAATGTCCCATCGAAGGAAGGGCATCGCTTCTAGAATTCATCGGAACGATGAATTAGACCTGCATCTAGAACTATATGAAGTTCAGACCGAAAAGGAGGACCTCGACGCCACAAACTCATCAGAGGTCGCAGAGGCCAATGACAATGTTATCATTGACATTGGCGATGATGTGGACGTCCCAGATGAAGATGAGTCCGTGTCTCGCAGATCGAGGCGATCAACAACGAAGATCAACAACGAAGCTGTCGAAGACGACCTTGTTGAATGGCTGCGGGAAAACCCCATCCTCTGGGACTCCACCCAACGTGACTTCCGTCAGGCTAAGAAGAAAGAGAGTATGTGGACCGACAAAGCAAAGGAGTTGAACAGAAGTGGTGAGTGGGGTTAAGAACGGGGACGCCGTGCTTCGCGCGCACGGCGTCTGGTCGGGCTAACGTTAGGCGTCCCCTAACCCCCGGCGCTCCTTCACAGAGAGGACACTGTGGGAGCTTCGGAGGGACGCTTCGCGTTCGGGCTGGTCGCGGTTTTACTTAGGCGTCCCCGTGTGCCAGCAAGCACTTGTGTACAGCGACAGGGCTGTGTATGTAGTTAGATTCTACATAGGATTCTAGAGGCCCTAAACATATTTTTTCTAGGTCTGTTGATGCCCCATGGAGATGATGATTGATTGAGAGTGAGTTTAGTTATTCAACTTTGTGCGATGAAGGGGTTTTTTAGCTATGTAGTAGACTCTTCTAGCTAGGCCCCGTAGTCTAATGTTAGGGATGTTCAATGTCGTAGAGATTTTATCCTTTTTAAGTTCTAGGGTCTATTTCTAAAAGTAACGTTACTCACCATTCATTGTTTCTATGAGATCTAACGTTAATAGATCTGAATTTGATGTGAGGTATCCATGGGCGTAAATCCCGGGGGGGATGGGGGGGATATATCCCCCCCTGAAATGGAGGAGGGGGGGATGGCCTGTACAATCATCCCCCCCTGAATTTTGAGGGGAAAAAATGGAGGAAGCAGAAATGTGATTGTATCAATTTTGGCATATTGCATGACGCTTGTACGCCGGCCTTCAGACTGGTAACAGAGCTGAACAGTATTCTATCTTGTAGGAAAATGTATAATTTTCTCAAGCGCTCGCTCGCTTCGCTCGCTCGCGAAGAAAGTAACATCGACATACACTGTAAGGTATGGCTCAGGCGTTGACAACGTCAAATAGTATAGGTCTACATATAAACATGCTATGACGCGAGTAACTGGGGACCATCTGCAAAATATGTACGAAAACATACAAACAAACAATAACAACAACTTTATCGCCATAATTGAATCCCCTCCATTTCCTGAATCATTCCTGAGAAACGACAGTGACCGATGACTCAGTTAGGATATATCTATGGGCATACCAAGGGAAGATCAGGGACGTCGAATCTATGGGGGGCAAAGGGGCATTTGCCCCGCCCCAAAGGAAGTGTTTAGACAGACAAATCATTTATCCCCCAAGCAATTCCCGAGATGAGGACAAATCTCGAACTTTCTTAATGGAAAATTGTCCAAATATCGCCAGAACTATGCACCAGATCGTTGTATTGCAATCATGAACATGCAAAAGGTCCGCTATACAGGATAAGGGATAAACTTTGTACACTTTTGACATAGACGTATATTCCCTAATCTATCAACGAATGTGCAGCAGATCTTTCACTTAACAAAAACAACCTAATATGTATAGAGGCGTCGATGGGGGGGGGGATGGTTCTCAAATAAAAGTGGGACAAACAAAAGCGAAAAATATAGCTACAAACGGCAGTTTTTGGAGTGTAAAATGTTCAAATTTTAAAGCTCGCTCGCTCCGCTCGCTCGCATTTAAAGGGGATGGCCAGTAACCAATCAGTGGGAATCAGTGGGAATGCTGAGGGATGATTGTTCCAATCCTTGTGGGATTAATTTAAGAGTACATTATATATCTACTGTTGTGTGAAAATCATTTGCTTCAGAACGGTCTCATATTCAAGTAATGTGCAGATTAATGTCCCGTCACTGACCAGGCACGCTAACCTGGAAACATTAAACTGCACATTACTTGAATATGAGACCATTCTGAAGCAAATAATTTTCACACAACAGCAGATATACAATGTACTCTTAAATGAATCCCACAAGGATTGGAACAATCAACCTCCAGCATTCCCACTGATTCCCACTGATCAGTTACTAGCCCTCCCCTTTAACCGCTATGCCATTCTGCAGATGTTGCTGCCAGTGATTGACAGCAGGTGCACCCGGTGCGCCTCCCTTAATTTCCAAAGCGAAAATATAGCTACAAACGACAGTTTTTAGGACTGGAAAATGTCAAAATTTTCAAGCTCACTCGCTTCGCTCGCGAGCATTTAATCAGTATGCCATTCTCCTGATGTTGCTGCCAGTAATTGCCGGCAGTAGCCCCCGGTGTGCCCCCTTAATTTCCAAAGCGAAAAAATACAGCCACAAACGGCAAGCTCGCTCGCTCCGCTCGCTCGCATTTAACCGCTATGCCATTCTCCTGATGTTGCTGCCAGTAATTGCCGGCAGTTGTCGGTGTGCCCCCTAAATTTCCAAAGCGAAAAAGTATAGCTACAAACGGCAGTTTTTAGACTGTAAAATGTCAAAATTTTCAAGCTCGCTAGCTCCGCTCGCTCGCATTTAATCGCTATGCCATTCTCCTGATGTTGCTGCCAGTGATTGTGAGCAGGTGCGCCCCCCTTAATTTCCAAAGCGAAAAATATAGCTACAAACGGCAGTTTGGGGACTGTAAAATGTCAAATTTTTGAAGCTCGCTCGCTTCGCTCGCTCGCATTTAATTATTATTCCATTCTCCTGATGTTGCTGCCAGTAATTGCCAGCAGTTTTCGCCCGGTGCGCCCCCTTAATTTCCAAAGCGAAAAATATAGCCACAAACGACAGTTTTGGGGACTGGAAAATGTCAAAATTTTCAAGCTCATTCGCTTCGCTCGCTCGCATTTAATCATTATGCCATTCTCCTGATGTTGCTGCCAGTAATTGCCAGCAGTTTTCGCCCGGTGCGCCCCCCCCCCCTTAATTTCCAAAGCGAAAAATACTAGTACAGCCACAAAGGACATGTGGGACTGTAAAATATCAAAATTTTCAAGCTCACTCGCTTCGCTCGCTCGCATTTAATCGTTATGCCATTCTCATGTTGCTGCCCGATTGCCGGCAGTTGCGCCCGGTGTGCCCCCATAATATCCAAAGCGAAAAAATACAGCCACAAACGGCAGTCTTTGGACTGTAAAATGTTAAAATTTTCATGCTCGCTCGCTCCGCTCGCTCGCATTTAATCGCTATGCCATTCTCCTGATGTTGCTGCCAGTGATTGTGAGCAGGTGCGCCCCCCTTAATTTCCAAAGCGAAAAATATAGCTACAAACGGCAGTTTGGGGACTGTAAAATGTCAAATTTTTGAAGCTCGCTCGCTTCGCTCGCTCGCATTTAATTATTATTCCATTCTCCTGATGTTGCTGCCAGTAATTGCCAGCAGTTTTCGCCCGGTGCGCCCCCTTAATTTCCAAAGCGAAAAATATAGCCACAAACGACAGTTTTGGGGACTGGAAAATGTCAAAATTTTCAAGCTCATTCGCTTCGCTCGCTCGCATTTAATCATTATGCCATTCTCCTGATGTTGCTGCCAGTAATTGCCAGCAGTTTTCGCCCGGTGCGCCCCCCCCCCTTAATTTCCAAAGCGAAAAAATACTAGTACAGCCACAAAGGACATGTGGGACTGTAAAATATCAAAATTTTCAAGCTCACTCGCTTCGCTCGCTCGCATTTAATCGTTATGCCATTCTCATGTTGCTGCCCGATTGCCGGCAGTTGCGCCCGGTGTGCCCCCATAATATCCAAAGCGAAAAAATACAGCCACAAACGGCAGTCTTTGGACTGTAAAATGTTAAAATTTTCATGCTCGCTCGCTCCGCTCGCTCGCATTTAATCGCTATGCCATTCTCCTGATGTTGCTGCCAGTGATTGTGAGCAGGTGCGCCCCCCTTAATTTCCAAAGCGAAAAATATAGCTACAAACGGCAGTTTGGGGACTGTAAAATGTCAAATTTTTGAAGCTCGCTCGCTTCGCTCGCTCGCATTTAATTATTATTCCATTCTCCTGATGTTGCTGCCAGTAATTGCCAGCAGTTTTCGCCCGGTGCGCCCCCTTAATTTCCAAAGCGAAAAATATAGCCACAAACGACAGTTTTGGGGACTGGAAAATGTCAAAATTTTCAAGCTCATTCGCTTCGCTCGCTCGCATTTAATCATTATGCCATTCTCCTGATGTTGCTGCCAGTAATTGCCAGCAGTTTTCGCCCGGTGCGCCCCCCCCCCCCCCTTAATTTCCAAAGCGAAAAAATACTAGTACAGCCACAAAGGACATGTGGGACTGTAAAATATCAAAATTTTCAAGCTCACTCGCTTCGCTCGCTCGCATTTAATCGTTATGCCATTCTCATGTTGCTGCCCGATTGCCGGCAGTTGCGCCCGGTGTGCCCCCATAATATCCAAAGCGAAAAAATACAGCCACAAACGGCAGTCTTTGGACTGTAAAATGTCAAAATTTTCAAGCTCACTCGCCCCGCTCGCTCGCATTTAACTGCTATGCCATTCTCCTGATGTTGCTGCCAGTAATTGCCAGCAGTTGCGCCTGATGCTGCCCCCCTTAATTTCCAAAGCGAAAAAGTATAGCTACAAATGGCAGTTTTTAGACTGTAAAATGTTAAAATTTTCATGCTCGCTCGCTCCGCTCGCTCGCATTTAATCGCTATGCCATTCTCCTGATGTTGCTGCCAGTGATTGACAGCAGTTGCGCCTGGTGTGCCCCCCCCCCCTTAATTTCCAAAGCGAAGAATATAGCTACAAACGGCAGTTTTTGGACTGAAAAATGTCAAAATTTTCAACGCAAAGAGATTTCACCGTAGGAGGGGGAAACTCCCCTACCATACCCTCCCCCCTCGCTTGATTCGTTCCCTCACATAACCGCTCCTCCTAAGATAAAATCCTGTCTGCGCCGATGATAGGCTCCATTATTTAGTAGGCCTTCACAGTGATGTCGCACAGCAAGAGCTGAAATACCACGATTTTGTCATTCAATAATATATTGTGAATATTTCATTTTCTTCTTGTTTTTTTTTAAAGAAAAGAAAACAAAATTTTCACCACAAGTGAGCACCAGATCGCTGAATTTCAGGTCTGAAAATGCAAAATCTTCCTCGTGTGTATGGGAGAGGGATGCCCCCCCCCCCCCCCCCCATACACACCCTTCCCCCGTTCGGTCGTTCCGCTCCCTCTCACAGATATTTCCCCCCCCCCAAAAAAAAAAAAAAAATGTCATACTTTTAAGGCCTGATTTTCCGCCGAAAGTCGTCTGACAAGCAAAAAAAAAAAAAAAAGCAACAAGAACAAAAAGTCTTTATGTTGTTGCTGCCGCTTTTCTCCCACTTTATATTTCATGCAAAAGAGTGGGGCATCCGATCCCTGTAAAGTGTGTGTGTGTGGGGGGGGGGGGAGAGGGGGGCACAAAGCTTCTCCCCCCCCCCCAAAAAAAAAAAAAAAAAAAAAAAAAAAGGCTGCGCCGGTCCGGTTATGGGCTTGTAATCGTGGTGATGGTGACCATCCCCCCCACTCCTCAGTATGGATTTACGCCGTTGGAGGTATCTAACTGTTTTATACACAACAGAATAAATATACTCCGGCTGCGCCTTGCGGAGCTGCCCTGGAGTCGATGTCATGATGTCGCAGGAAATTGGTCCTCTGATTACAAGTTCAGTTACTAGTATTGCACTTCTCCCGTTTGACTAATACGTTGGAGTGAGTGTACACAAGAACATTTAACGAGACAAAAAATTATTCAAGTAAACATATGGTAAATAAGATGAAGTGGCACAATGGTGAATGCTCTGCGAGATGGCCAAATTAGAGATGGAAGGAGAGATAGAGAGAGAGAGAAGTTCGCAAGTTCGATGTCCAATGATGAAGTTGGGTGAGTGTACAATTTGACGTTTCTGTGCTTTCACGTCAAAAGCTGCTCAAGGAGTGTGTGTGTGCATGAAAAGTTGAATTTTGTGAATGAATACTAGTAGTTGTAATTATGTAACAGGTGTACAGTAGGAAACTTCTTCGGGACGTGGAGTGAAGGAAGGAGGAGATTGGTTGGAAAGGATAGTCCATCTCGCATTGCCATGGTGACCGGAGGGTGACCAGAGTTGAAGTTACATTGTTCGAGAGGAATTTCAGGTGGATGATATAATGAGTGCGAGCGATACAGTGGGCCTGAGCGGTCGTAAAGTTGTGCTTATATTACGTTGTAGTGTGGCCACAAGCGGATATACAGCTGTACAACTTTGTAAGTCAAAGAGTGGACGAAAACGGTTCTTAGTAAAGTGAGAATTATGAAAGCATGGCTCATTGTGCTGCTACAGTGAGATGGACAACTGAGAAACCACTTTGTTATATGATAGAGCTTTCCATTCTTGATATATATCTAAGAGGAATTCAAAGTTTATTTGATGAAAGTAGTGTTAAAGTGGCTGAGATTTCTAACAAAAAACAAAGTACATTGTAGCACACAAAGCAATCCTTATGTGAGTCCCTATCCCACCAGCAACCGCCAATGAAGAATTCGGGCTCCCAAAATCCCACGATATACAATCCGTTTACAACAGAGTGCCCAGGGTTTCGGTGACCCCAACACATAGAATTTTCTTACGTTACTGGTTGGAGTAGGTTACAGTGCTCCGGAGTCGTGAATCACATGCACCTTTTATTAGGATCGCTTTGTTTTGAATATCTCGGCCATTCCCAACCATTTACAGTATGTTACGAAGGGCAATATTTTCAGGAGTTGTTAAGTGAATGTTAGTCTTGAAAGTCTTACAAATACACAAAAACAAAGACACTGGTTTAAAAAAAAAAATATATATATATATGTACAGATCTAGATGTCTACATTACGTTATTATTTTCAATGCACGTGTCATAGAATATAATCTATCTAGATAGATGAATGGTACTTTATTGAGGTATCCATGTCTCGCAGTCATAAGACTGAATTGCACCAGGGAGGTGGAAAGAGATCTCTTTCCACCTCCCTGATTGCACATAATGTCAAAGAGACAACAAGGATTACTAAACAAGTGCACATACAAAAGAAACAAGTAAAATACAGACAAACAGACATTAAAAACAAGGTTTTACAACAAGACATGTAAACATGCAGACGGGGCAAGCCGTAAACATTACATAATCATAACAAAACAAAACAAAAATGTAGAAATTATGCTGAGATATTCACATTCCACCTCAGATTTAGAAAAAAAGTTTGATTTATCACAAGACTACAATCTTGTATATAGCATAAATTGTTCAAAATGTTCATGTTTTATGGGCCTACACCTTCACCATACAATACAAAATTTGTGCCTCATTTGTCTTTTTTCTCTTTGTCATCCACTCGGTACAAATGTGTATGGTGATAAAGTCATGGGTGAGAAAAGTGATTCTGGTGCATGAAAAAGATGTGAAAGCTGTCGATTACTTATATTCCAATATGAAAAATCGTGTCCGGAATTATATAATTAGATTTTTATTACCTGAATTACCTTTGAATGACACCCAGTGAGTCAAAGAATGCAATCTGGATTAAATTTGTTATGTTTCCATGCTAAAAGATAACTTTTTATAGAAAGGTTAAGTTGGATTACAATCCATGCATGTTTTCCAAAAATAAGAGTGGATAATTTACATAATTTTGCAAACTGCATAATTTTCAGGACTTGGTGAATTGAAACCAGAGTGTTAATTTTGCTTGAAATTTCATTATCCGAGTAATGAATTCAGAGCAACAACAACAAAAAGATAAGCATCTGGTAATACAGTACACTCTCATATTGTTACATCTTTCACACACTGTTGCGTAAGATATTTTTCAATGTCATGTCCCTGCAGGCAACTTCCTCAAGGGCTGGTATAAGAACCTCCGTGACCAATTCGTGAAGCTTAAGAAGGACAAGTTGGGGGATGGAGCCCGCCGATTTACCTACCGGGAGCAGTGGGTGCTGGAGCGTTTTGAGTTCTTGGCTCATACGGTCATATTGCGCAAGAAGAGTCCCTACGGCACTCGTAGAGTGAGTAAATCATTTTGCTTTGATTAATACATTGGCTCATTAAAATGTAAGCTAGGCAGGAATCTTGGGATGAATGTCCTTACTGGCTTTTTGAGTTTTGAAAACTGCTTAGTACGTCTTTGCCCCCCCCCCCCCCCCCTTATTGAAGTATTCCTGGCCACACTACTGCTTCAGCCCCCTCCTTCGACGACCAAAAACTAATAAAGAGAGAATACTTTTTTGTCAAACTATTTTGTGAACTCCCTGTGTTACCCCCCTCCCAATTCCAACATATTGGAATCCACTTTTGTATGTGTTGAGGTCAAGATGAATATACAGTGGGTAAGACTTTTCTTGTTATTTTTTATTTCTGAAAATGCTGAACAGTCATTTTCTGTTTAATGATTGCCACTTCAATATTGCAGAATACTGTTCTTGCCAAATTATTTCATATCACTTGATGTTCCTTCTGTCTGTGTGTTCCCAGGTTGCCATGACCAAGGCAATGGAATCTGGCAATTTGGAACAAGCCAAACATATCACCACAATGAACCGTGACAGTATCAACTCAGTAGATGACCCCATGCCCAGTCCATCACGCAAAGCTGTGGCCAAGAAGAGGAAGAGGGCTGAATCCCCCAGTCTGGTGGAGGTGACCCGCCAGCTGTCCACCGCCCAGACACAGGTTCTCCAGTTGCAGCAACAGCTCATGGAGCCAGTGGATAAGAGGACGTCCTACTTGGAGTATTTCAAGTCGGTTGTCAAAGATATCTCCGAAGAGGAGTGGGAGGAGTTTCACAAGATTTCTGTTGAACTAGAGTTTGAGTGGCGGAGAAACGCGAGGCAGAGGACATCACAGAATGTCATGAACTCTATCCTGGTCGCAGCCAACCCTTAATTCACCTGCAGATAGGCAGTACAGTAATTGATCCTCAATATACGCGCAATTTGCTTTGCTACGCGCAATTTGCTTTGCTCGTATAGCTCACTCCAGGCCCGCAAAACTGACCAGCTACATGGATGTTATGCTCATAGAATGCCCACAGATGACATGCCTTTCTGGCGCAAAGCAACAGATCCACAGGCAACCTACGTACTTCAAGCTGGGTAACAGCCTGTGACTTATGGCCACTACAGGCCTCCTTCTGTTGTTCTGCATGGACCTCTCAAGGCCATCTCCCATGACTCACCTGAAACAAGTTTTGAGCATGCTCAAGTTGCTCAAAACTTGGTTGCACAGGGAAATCAGACTTGCGTGAGGTGCGGGCCATCTGCGGGGACCATCTTGGTAGCAAAATTATTCCCTGAAGTCACACGCAAGTCTTGCCTAGAAAGGTGTAACAGGGCTTTATAAAGAAACCGCAGCACAGTAGGCCCTACATACCACAGCATGCAGTGCATGCAGGCAGAGATAGAACGTAGGATGTGGTTTCGGATGGAGGAGCCAGTCCAGCGCAACCAGCGAGCAAGCTGTGGTCTGACTGTTTACGGACAGAGTCTACCGACTACTGTACAGAAGTTGCCCGAGTCTAAAAACAATAAATGAATGAATGAATAAATGAAAAATAAAAGAATAGAAATAATGGAAATAACAAAACCAACACTACATGATGGTGTTATATGATAGAAATAGCCTTGGCTATGGTCTGCTCAATGACCGTCAAGAAATATACAGCTGGGTTAAATCGATATATTTAAAACGTGGCATGAAAACTAAAGACCAAACTCTATATTTAAGAAAGTGACATTGCCTAGCTACCCAACCCCTATCCAATCGGAGACCTACCAAGTCTTAAGCCTATGGCGCGAATCTCACTCCCCAGCAACCCATCTCATGCTCACCCACCCAACAATCATTTTCTCATGCCTCCCAGAAAGAAAAAAGGTAGCAGGTAGATCAGTAATAAATGGTGGATGAGAAGCCTGCTAATGCTGAAGCGAGTAAGGCATAAAATGGTGTCTTTCTCTTAATTATTTCTGCTGGCTACAGGATACATGTTATGGATATTTTCCTTCTAAAGAAATACTCCATAGAGGTCTCTAAAATTTCTGCCATCTACTTAAGTTATGTTAGTCATACATTCTAGACTCATTCACCCTTGACCCAAATTCAGGCAAAAAATGCTCAAAATGATGTCTTGCAGAACTATCTTCCATGACAAATAGATGAGAATTATACGCTAAAATTGTACAAGTATTATAGAAAGTGTGCTCCAAAATGCAATTTTTTATTTGAAAAGAACTCAGAGGGGCAGGGGGGGGGGGGGGGGGGGGGGGTCCGCTCCGCCTTAATCCCACCCCCCCCCCCCCCCCCCCCCCCCCCCCGTCTCCTTCAGTTTCTCACTCCCAGCCAGTTTAGAAACTTGGCATCTCTGCGATCCATACCTAAGAGGTGATAATAATTATATCTATGTAGGTCCTGCCAAATGTTTGTAATACTGTAAATAGCAGAGTTTATTACAAAACTGCAAATTACAGTGTAGTTTTCAATTGCCTGTGTGCAGAGTCAATTAGTTCATCAATAACCAACTGTTGGAGAGGAAGACTGAGCAGAGTCTCTCAAAGTAATAAGAAAGCTGAAAATTAAAGGACAAGTTCACCTTCATAAACAAAAGGATTGAGAGAATGCAGCAATATTAGTAGAGCACATCAGTAAAAGTTTGAGGAAAATTGGATAATCGATGCAAAAGTTATGAATTTTTAAAATTTTTGTGTTGGAACCGCTGGATGAAGAGACTACTAAGGCTTGTGATGTCATATGAGTATGACAGTATAAAGAAATGTAAAGAAAATTCAACATAATTTCACTTTTTTCGCATAATAAAAGAGCATGCGACTTACCTCTTTCTAAAGGTAAAGGGAATAATATTACCCATAACATGTCAGTAACGAGTCAAGGGAATGTGTACTTATTTCAAAAGATGAAATTTTGTGAAATTCTCTATATATTTTCCTTATACAGTATTGTTGTACGCATGTGACATCATACACTGCAGTAGTCTTCTCATCCAGTGGTGACTGCACAAAAATTCATAACTTTTGAATGGATTGTCTGATTTTCCTCAAACTTTCAATGATGTGTTCTACTAATATTGCTAAATTCTCTCAATCCTTATGTTAATGAAGGTGAACTTGTCCTTTAATATTCTAACTGGGGGGGTCAAATTGACCCCCCCCCCCTCGACGTTTCGCACCACGATTTCGCAACGCGCAAAGCTTTTGCCGCGTCGTTTCACAACTTTTTTCATTGAAGTCTCCCGCATATTTTGAGACCTAATTTGCGACGTCCAGGTACATCGTTTTGAAGTTACGTAATGTTTTGCATACGCACGTCACCCAAAAAACAGCTCAAATTCATGATATCGTGTGCAAATCCAATGCAAATTGTGTTTTTGGTTAAATTGATATAAATTAGATTATTTCAACTTTTAACCATCGAAATTAATCAATTCTAGTGTAGATAAGCCTGAAAAAGTGCAACAAGTTTTGGCAAAAAAACAATAGAAAACATAAGGTTGAAAAAACAATAAAATACATAAGAAATTAACAAAACAATAAAAAACAAAAGAAATTAATTTCAATCAAGCTATTTTTTTACACAAAAATTGTTTGATGTGTCTTGAGGAATTCTGACACAAAAATTTAGCAATTCTCCAGTCTTTTTAATGGAGTTATAGGTGAATATATGATTTCATGCCCAAATTTGCATAATTAATTTATTAAAAATAGAAAGGCAATATTTTTCTATTGTATGATGATGTAATCTTGTAGTTGACATCCAGCTCTATCTTCAGGCAAAATTTCGCGGTGATCGCGCGATCGGCGGCCGAGATCTAATGGGGGGGTCAAATTGACCCCCCCCCCCCCCAGTAAAAACTTGGTCTGAAATAGCCCAGTTAGAATAGGGTTAAGATACTTTCATAGAGCAGTTACTCTTAGAAAAGAATGTGCATGAATGGGGACCTATTTAATCGTTTATATACTGTACAAGCTGTTATTTTTGCGAGGGTTTAATTTTCGCGAATCACAGTTGGTTGCAAATTAACAAGATGCTAAAATGTATCCATGCACTAGGGTAATACTGCATTTACACTTGTACGTTTGCGTGGGCGTCTATTCGCAAAAACATCTTGCAAAAATGTCTATGACCTCCTCAGGCGCAAAAATATCTGTACGTGAAAATAACAGCGTATACAGTATCAGTCAAAGATGTCTACATGTACAATGATAAACCATGAAAGAAACACTAAATGTTAAGTTATCGACAAATGGTCATTGCACAAGGTTTAACATGTACATAATGTACAGGATTTATTACTCTGATTAGGACATGTACACTGTATACTTTGAATTTGATACTACAACAGTCTTCTGAATAAAAGAAATATGAAAGATATTAAATAGTTTCTGAAATATGGTATTTTATTGAGGTTTGCATGACAACAAAACTTCAAGTGTATGAACCTAGGAATTTGCATCAGGACTGTATTCTCTCTTTACTCTTTTTATTTACGACAGTGTAGCATTCTATCATTCCATTCATTCAATATCGTAAAGTCTGATGTTGCTGAACAGTGCCTTTATCAATATACATGTATAAAGAAACTGAAGGATCTCTTAGACTTTTTCAGACATTTCACTTCTGCATGTCTTGTTTGGGCTTTGTCATTAACATTTCAAATCAAATGAACAGAATGAGTGATATTTAATGTCTGCTTGAGTCGTATTTACTCCTTCAATGTATTTCACACTGGACTCCTGTTAAAATGAAGTCCTTGGGACCAGCACTTTTTTTTTTTCTCGTTACAACCGAACAAATACACAATAAAAAATTTTTTTTAAATTGAGCACATAATGTTGCCACCTGAATTTTTACTTCATTGTAACCAGAATTTGGTAATAACTGTGTTCGATATAACGGGAGTGCACTGTACACACACTTGGTAGTACAGCTGTAAAAGTTAGAACCTTTCAATTGCTGAAGTATATACACTGTATCTGTATGTCTTATTTGCTTTTTGACTTATTTCACATGAAAATAACAAATACTCCATGACCATCTGATTATACATCTAACAGAAAATTACCATTGCCTCCATTGTAAAACAATGACAACAAAAACAACAAAGTTATACAAAATACACTGTTACTGCCCTTTTGCAGAGGAAAAAATGAATTAAATTGTAATAGCAAAGGCACAAGCTGAAGCCCAGTACATGTACCACTGAATATTTAGTTGCCAGGGAAACAGAAGAACAAAATGGTATGAGAAGGGTCTGGGACTGGGAGTGCAGCATGTGATCACTGAACCTCCCTGTGCATATTAGGAAAGGTTTTGCATTCACTCCTGATGGTAAAATTATATTACAGTATTTTACGACTGTACCACCATACTTCTCATGCACAACTGGTACCATTTGATGTGACCATTGCAAGAAATCCAAATACAAGTACTGTATCAAGTGGAAGTCACTTTCTTTCTGTTTTTTTTTTTCTTTTGTTCTGTGGCAGTGAGCCATTCTCAATTGCAAAATGTCACTGTAAGCTTTCATGACAAGTTAAATTGTACCCAATCGTCTGCACTTTTTTTCTTTCCTTCAATTTTTTTCTGGCAATATTTTGGATGGGTGTGGCCACAGTTGCCCTATCAACTTTCATCAATATATTATTTTTCTTCTTGTTTCTCCTTTCAATTTTCACTTGCAGTGTACATGGTCCTACTGAATGCTCGCTGTACTGCGAGGAAAGCTGCAGAAGTTGATATGAAGCTCATGAAAAGAAAGAAACTTAATTAAATGTGGTATAAATTCCCAAGAGATTGGACTGTCATGAATATACAGTGGCATGAGTATCAGTGAGTTTCGAGGGTAGGGTGTTTGCTGTGTGGGTGTGGGTCCTCATGAACCAGTCAGCATGGTCGGTGGAAAGATAGGCGCCTCTCTGATCTGGGCAACCATATTCATGAACACTCTCAGTGGTGTTGTCACGGCACTCGTCTTGTTCTCACACTTTTTACTGCCCCATTTTGCATCTTCACAAGGAGAAATGCATTGTGCCACTGAAGTGAGTAATCTGAGTAGAAACATGCTTTAGGGGGACAGGTTTTCTTCAACTTGTCTCCTTCTCTACAAATAAAATTTGTGTAATCACAACTGCTGATCAACATTTGTAACAAACATGTCGGGGGGAAAAGGAACCAAGTTCATCACATCACTGCCAGCACCCAGGGGTAGCCTGGTGGTAGTGTCACTGCCCAAAAAGCAGTAGATGACTGGTTTGATTTCCCGCTGGTTATTTTTTTTTTTTTTCTGACCAGTTTGTTAAAAAGGTAGATCAGCAGGTGAAAAATTGAAGAAAACTCGCCTACCATATATCTTCACCCCTCCGCTTGGTAATCTCTTGCTTGTATGGAAACATGATCTTCTGAAAACTGAGAGTTCGAACATGCTTGTTTTGTGGGCTAAATCACGCAAATGTATTACTCGCAAAATGACAGGAATAGTATTCATGATCACTAACACATTCATAACAGCATATTTTCAAATGGAGAGGCATGTGTGTTCACAGTATTACAGATTAGCCACACATGTCATACACTACAGTGTATATACTTGAATGCATGCATAGGATACACGTAAATGCAAACGTGGGCATATATCCATACACACACAAACATACACTGTATATGGTACACATAAACATTGATATGTAGCTCTGATGAGAAGTTAAGGCAGATTAATCAGAGAGTACACTGTTTATTACATGCATCACTTAACAGCTTCATAAACTGGTTCTACATGGCAATGAAACACAGTACTCACAAATCTTGATTAAAATGGCAAATTTATGTGCAGATTTCTCCATGCGTAAATAATAGCATACAGTTTGCAGTGCATCACTGGCACCATTAAAAACATATTTGCAGATTTTATACACATAAATGAAACATATTATATCCCATCATGAATGGCTTTGTTAACTACAACTTTCTTCTCCTCCTTATTTTCCTCTTCTTTCTCTTCTTACTATGTCTCTCTGCATGACTGGCTTACCACTTTTGTCTCTTTATCTGTTCAAAACAGGAAGACATTGATACCCGGTAATTCAACAGCCATCATGTAATGTGTTTGTAAAAATCACCTCCCTGGTACATGTGTATAGAAATCATTTGCCCTGCACTGGTCACTTCTGACTGGTGATAGTCTCGTGAGCACCATGAATACCTGTACACCTTTGTGTTGTTTAGCCACAGCAGCCAATTCTGGATGCAATATGAAATCATTGTTTCAAATCATCATTTGTGCAACAGGTTGGGCTTCATCCCATATCTACATAATAATTGGCTATAAAGAACTACAGTGGACTCCCGTTATAACGAAGTCCTCAGGACCGGCAGTTTTCTTTCGTTATAACGAAATTTCATTATAACCGAATGAATAAACAATAAAAATACATAGAGTTGATAATGTTGCGGCCCTAAATTTTATTTCGTTGTAACCGGAATTTCGTTATAACCGTGTTCGTTATAACGGGAGTGCACTGTACATAATAGAAAATATGAGCACCACTCATTTTCTACTTGTGTACAGAATCAACAAAACAGAGAGCAATGCCATCTCTTTTGGTGAACATTATTCATGTGCATTCAAAAACTAGAATTAAGAACGATGATAAGGGATGAAATGGCACTAATTACCCATGGGCCTAAGGACTGAATAGAGTTAACTGTAAATGATTGAACTCGGTATATTTCATTTCAGAATCAAGCATTAAGTACATGTACCCATATGAATATCATGCATGTGCAAAAAGCAACTGTACATATACATATATCAGAAGATATACATGTACGCGTAAATTGAATGCATGTACGCAACAATAATACACTTTTTATTAGAAAGTTTGAAGTCACCACAATGTAAAACACACCTCTATTGTTCTTCCCTTTCACTGTTGTTGAAAATGAACATGGACCAAATGATGGAACAGAATGAACCACACATCAATTCTCCAAAGATCTGTGTATTTTCTCCAATCCCCCCCCCCCCCAAAAAAAAAAGAGAATAGGTGCAACTAAGCAAGGCAAGGGCACTAAAAATACTGTGGAGGGGGAATTTCATACCTGCCAACATTTCAAGATGAAATATCTTACTCATGGATTGTAAAAATCTTATTTTATATGCAAACTGAAGTTAAAAATCTTACTTTCGGTCAAATCTTCAGAAAATACACATGAAAGGTATATCTAAATATTTTTTAAAAATCTGATTTCTCTGACAGAAAATCTGATTTTGCTATTTTTAACGTAAAAAATCTTACTGAATCTGATAAAATCTTACTAGTTGGCAAGTATGGAATTTCCACAAACATGGATGATGTACCAGGTATGTAGGACATATATCAAGCTCTATAACAAAGCAGGATACAAAACCTGATTGACTGACAACTCATGAGCTGTGGCTAAGTCATAAATTAGATTGATCAATAAATGTCATGCAGGAATCAGTTAAACCATGGAAATGCACGACTGCATTCTAAGCAACAACATAATGTTGTCTCCAGCATACCTCTACTGTCTACCGTTGCAGTTATTACAAATTACAGCTTATTTTCCCTGGAGTTGTTTCTCCCAAACTCCCCCCCCCCCCACAGTTTTGCACACCACATTATAAACAAAGTGTGTAGAGATCTCTGAAACAGTAGGCATACGGTAGGCATTTGATCTCAAATTACAGCACAAATTTCAAGAGGTGCCTGTTTGTTTGTTTTGTTTTGTTTTGTTTTGTTTTTTTTAACAATGTCACACTGTCCCATGCCAAACACACAAGAAACAGAGCCCAGTAATGGTACAGGGAACTCCCATTACAACAAAGTCCTTGGGACTGGCAGTTTTCTTTAGTTATTATATTAAAATTTTGTTACATCCAAACAAATAAAGTGTATAAACTATCTAGATGATAATTTTTGGCCCTAAATTTTACTTCATTGCATTCAATACTTCATTAAAACCGTGTTCATTACAGGGGCGGATCCAGGAATTGGTACAGGGGAGGCGCTTTTACAAAATAAAAAAGGGGGTGCACGTGCCCCCCCCCCATTTTGTTCTTTTTATTTCTTTTGTTTTAACAAAGAAATAAAGCCCCCCCCCCCCCCCCCCCCCCCCCGAATTATAACGGGAGTGCACTGTACTGGACTTGTTTTAAATGCTGTCATGGCACAATGAGAAGTAATTTTGTCCAAATACATGTACTGTACTTGTGCACAAGTATCACAAAACATTGAGCAATTGTATCATCATTGGTTAATAATTTACCTAAATGGTGGGTCTCAGGATCACAACAATTAATGTTTCCTTTATATACAGCTTAAATGACAATTAAAAAAGATCACAAATTATCAATATTTTCAAGATTTGAACTAGATAAGAAATCACATTCACATGACCCTCAGGCAAGAAACAAAATCATCACTAATCAAATTATTTGAAGAAAAACAAACCAATTTATACACAACTTTGAGCTTTCAACAATACACACAATGATAGGCTCACAAATTTTTCACAATGATGCCATCATATAAACTTTCCCATGTACATTGCAGGTACCTAAATTGCACTTAATCACATACATGTTTTCATTATCATTATCAGGATACTTATAATTAACTGGAAAAGCACCTATACATGACTTAATTGTAACGTGCGGTTAATTCAAAGGGCAATTGATTATGGGAAGAGCACAATTTACCCGTTACACACCAAACTTGCCATCAAAGTGGGCAGTTGGTATAGGGATAAAGACAAGAGGACAGGATACCTCGAGTCGTGGCATTAATAATGTCCACTGGAAATTTGGACATTGTACAATGGAATTAAACTGCATGGAATGCGTTACTCAAGCTGAGTGGAAGTTGCTACATCATTCAATTTATAAAACGATATATACATGTACTACTACAAAAAAAAAAAAAAAAAAATCTTGTATAAACTTAATCATATTGTGGAGATACCAGTCTAGTGGACTCTTGATTTCCTGTGTGTTTCGTGACCCGACTATCCACCATACTCGTACAATTTGCACAATACAATTTAATGAAAGACAAGTACATGTAAGTTAACATTTATTTGTTTGTTTGTGACATATTCCATTCAAGCATGAACATCTAGAAAAAATTATGAAAGGATTACAAGGCAAATTCTCTCTCTATGTTATATCTTTTTTAAAACCAGAATGCTAATGTTAGTTCCATATATTAGAATATATTTCTGTTATGAAGTGAAAAATATATAAAGTGCTCCATGCACTGGAGTATTCCATTTCAAATTACGGCTACAAAAATGAAACATACAAACAACCACTACCAAAACCCTAATGTCACAACTACAATAATTGTAGTTGTGACATTTAGAGTTTTGGTGTTTGTTTGCTTGTAGGTGAAACAAGGGCAAAGGGCAAACTGTTCATTTTGTTTGATGTAGCAATTATTTGGAAATTTAAGCTGTAGTTTCCTTTCGAGACACAGTTTTCTTTCTTCATTTTGATTTGATATGCATGATTTTCAACTACTACTACTACTACTATGCCTACATACATAATATCATATGAATTATGAATAAGAATACATCTTGACTTTGACACTCACTGCATATGACTGAGAAATGATTTCAGACAAAAGTTGAAATTGCAAAGAGAAAAATGGCTACAACAATTACTCCATGGATATGAATCGTTCTGATTTACTTTAATCTCTTTCTGATTCATAACTACCGCATCATCAAATTCTTAATATTTCACTCCACTCAGCAGAGTATCAAAAATTTCAAAAGAAATTGAATATTAG
Source organism: Diadema setosum (assembly GCF_964275005.1). Taxonomy (NCBI): domain Eukaryota; kingdom Metazoa; phylum Echinodermata; class Echinoidea; order Diadematoida; family Diadematidae; genus Diadema; species Diadema setosum. Next base: position 18,459,081 of record NC_092695.1, read on the forward strand.
GATATGACGCCAAGGATTACCATCTGATGCTAAAATATTTGAGAAGTGGCAGTTGTGAAAAAACATAGCAGATGAGTCTATCGGAGCACAACAAATACATCAACACAAGGATAAAAACTTTGGCATATCAAATACACTGTGCTTTAAATAAAGTTAAAAATCACACTGAAATACTTCTATATGTGACATGCTTGGAGAAAGAAATGACATTATGTACAGTGTAACTCATGCAATATCTATCAAAAATATATGAGGATGTGTTTCAGATGCACAGGTATCTCCATTTCAGACTATACACAAAATACACAGTACTCGCAAACATTTGCTTTATTTACAATTTTGAAAACAAAAACAAAAACAAAACACCTGAAAAACAATAGAGAAAATGTGTGACATGTATTGTGCCATTGAACAATTAAGGTCATACATCACATCATTCATTGATTCAAGAACAGTGGAGGCACTTGACAAAGATGACCCCTCCCCCTTTCTTTTTCCATGTATTCAGTCAATGTAGATCTTTGTTTCAACACATTGAATCCCAGCCCGTAACTAGCACAGAAACATTTCCTGTATGTGTTGCACATCCAGAGCACATACCAGGTAGTGAGTTTAAATTTAAGCAGATTTCACAAATAATCTAGTGAAGGTGAAATGGACAGGTCTTCCAAGAGTGGACACATACTTCCACTGTCACCATGCACCATGGCATTTTTAAAACCTTTGGTATGTAACATGAAAACAGGATATTGTTAAAATCCCAACAAATATGCTATTGTTTTGAAAAAAAAAAATATTATTAACACAAGTCTAAATGAAGTCCCGAGGGATTTCCATAATGTTGTGTTTCATGCTGAACAATACATCTGCTGTCATGTGTGATAAAAATTGCCAATAACGCAAACTGAATCATTTTCAGTGTATTGACCTAAACAACCAAATCATTATTTCACACTTCAGCAATATCATGATTTGAGATCAAATACCTTCTACCAATATGAGGTACTCTAAATACCAGGTAAATTAAAAAATCCTTTAAAAAAAAGACGCCTGTATGTACAGAGTACTGTTTCACTTTTTTGAGTGCCTAATCTAATTGGAGCTGCCTACACTCTCCCCTTACCACGCTTATCGTCATCTTGCTGGATGTTCCCGTATGTATTTTTCGTGAAAGGGGCTCTTAAAGTCTGTGGACAGGTTGCCAGACAGGTTCCATGCAGGGTGGCTGAACTTGAGGTTGAACATGGTGCTGAACCGCCTGAAGAGGGCCTTTTCTGTCAGGTAGCGGTGCCCTATTTTCTTCTCCTTCTCATGCATATTGATGTACTCGCACTCGCTCCATGGCAGCTGTTCATAGTAGTGGTAGGGGACATTCTGGTCACCGTGGACACTAGGCAGCAGAAAAAGCAAAGAGAATGTAAAAATCCATTATCACATGGTATTCTGGCAATATTTATCAATTATGCTTTTCACAGAAACAGACTGATGTTAAAAGAATTCACTTGTGTCTGCACGCAAAGAAAGAACAATTGCAATTCACACACTGCGTAAGAATTCTGTTCACAAGAAAGACCCTTGTCCAGCCAGAATATCAAGTGCTCTAGGCTCAATCACTCATATGGCACCATGTGTTGGACCGACAGTTTGCTGGCAACTGCCTAGTCACACAGGACCAATCACAAGGAGTTGGCATCATACACACATTTTCTGGTGTGTGTACACAAATTAATTGACAATCATTTGCATGAACATAGGAGTGGTCCCTGTATTTTATTTGAAATGTCATATTTGAGCCCAAACTTCACACAGGAATGTCTACTGGTAATATCTGGAAAGAAAGATACCAAGAAGTGCCTGAAATGACAGGGGTGATAAGTTAACAGTCAAAATGAAGTGTAATCCATATTTTGTTGAAATGTCTTTTTCTGGCCATAAATTCTACCAGATATTGGTCCAATAATGATATCCTTTGGTGTAATAGATTTGTGCTGATTAAACAAACCCAGCATGATGATAGCAGATGTGCAGATTTGGGATAACAAAAGATAACAAAAGAAAGTATAGTAAAGGGTTAAAGGTCGTATAGGATGGCATTGGCTCATATCTATTTCTCTTCTCTCTCTCCTCTCACTACAAACTCTGCTTTAACTCTATCATTCGTATTTGAAAGTCCAGACAGGATACATACTCGCAGTGATGCTCGTCTATCATGCCATACACCGTGATATTGTCACAAGTCTCCAGTGCGTACAGCATAGTGAACAGGCCAGTCGACAGCCATGTGTTGGACTTGCTCCTGAGAAACACAGATAAAACTTGAGCTGATATGACCATTCTGAACAAAAATTACACTCATGAAAACACTAAATGCACAAACTTTTGTGGTGTATTAATTTTTGCGCGTTTTGCGTTACTTTTGGCTAGCGCAAATTCTAAAACCCGCAAAAATATTGTCACAATTTGCTCTGCACATTATAAATGGCTTGACAATCGTGCAGCGCAAATTCGAGAACCCAAGAATATGTTTTTGAGCCGCTCAGCGCAAAAAATGAATCACCCGAAAATATGAACGTTTAGAAATACTTAGCAAATCAACTTCAAAAATATGTACATTTCTCGTAAAAATCATAGCATAGAATCTGTAAGTCAGACTTTAATTGTCTGAGTATGCAATATATATCAGTGAAGCCTAATTACCTACGGAATATCAATACAAAGGTCAACATGACTGTGCAAAAGCCATATAGTGGCTCTCACATCACAGAAACTGTCTTACACAATGAAAACAAAAAAGTAGATGTCTTTACAAATGAAGTGGACCCTGAATCAATAATGGCAATGACAATGCTTTTGATTCTGTTTATGAAGTTTATTAATAACCCAGTAACCTGAATCTTTCATGATCATTCCAAATATGAAGGCTGTTTTGAGAAGCCCCCTGTACAAACTGCCATGGTACATATGTATGCTAACAACTGATGATCATATGACAACTAAAAAGGTGTCACAGTAACAGCCTACCCGTGTATGTTGAAGTGAGAAGACTCAAAGCTCTTTACCTGGAGATGCCCGTCTCAGACTCAAAGATGGCACTCGCTTTCTGCTCGCCGGTGTCCTTGAGGGAGTACCAGCGAGTGCCAGGGTACTGCTTGGCGAGCATCTTAAGTTTCACCATGCTGTAGCTACCGTGCGCTCGATTCTCAGTGCCCCATACGACAACCTGCATGCACGGATCAAAACGTGACACATTGGGCTGAGATCCCAGCTACATTCAGACTCCACATGCTGACACGATACATAGTTAATACAGTCTGGCAGCAACACAAGCTCAGTCCATCACATGTACAGTACACGGTTTGATTGCTAAATATTTTGTTTGATTTAACATTCAGAATGCTGCCTTACAATACCCCCCCCCCCCCACCTTCTTTCAAAAAGATGTATTACTGTAAAGCTTGAAATAAATAGTTGTTCTAAATATGCAGCTCCAAATCCGTCTGTAGAAACGGACACAAATGTGACCCTGCATCACAAAACCAACAAAAAGTCGCCAGACATGGATTTTCAGTTAAGGACAAATTATGAAAGAACAGACTTAAGCTTTAAAATGATGTATATCTCAATTCAAATGGACTCTCCTAACCTTTCTAAATTTTGGAGAGGATGCACACAGTGTGGAAAAGTTTGTACTGAGAAACGAGGCTCCAAAGTACAAGGTCTATTCAAGCACTTTTAATACCAAGCCATCCTAACCATGCGATGAATGGGACAAAAACAGGATGTTAACCACCATAGCAACACCAATGAAGGAATTATCAGATTGAGCTGAAATTGAGCATGCTTCATTAAAGGGGACCTCAGGATGACTTTCAGACTTTTACATTTGAACAACTATAAATTAGTTAAACTGAGTACAGAGTTTCAGAATTTACAGTGATTGGGATGAGGAATGAGAATGTTTTCAAAATTTATAACAAATTGCAATGAACAAGGATGATGACATGCAGCCTCACCTCACTCATGTACTACATGATGTGAAATTATGAAACTTGTCTGGAATACCCCTTTATTTATGAATGATACCAATTTTCAAAGGAGTAACAACATCCTTTCAAAAGTTAATAGAGTTGAAAATGAAGGGCGAGTAAAGGATCTTTAAGAAATGAAAAGGGGCCTAAAACATGCCTAACCACACTATTCTACCACAAAAAAAAAAAACAAACCCAAAAATCAGAAAAACTGCTAGAACCAAAATTTACCATTCATTTTAAGATCCAAAATGTTAGAATAATGTAGAAATGCTCTTTCAGAAATATGAAAAACTCAAGATTGACTAGGTCGACCCATTTCACCAAGTTTGAGTCCTCATCACAAATAAGGGCATTCAACTTTTTGTTGGTTTTGTGATGCACGTTAAAAAATAGAGTCAACATATTTGCACATCATGTTGTAAAGAATTCATAATTGCAGGCACAAGGTCTATAGGATGACATCAAGTGGTTTTCTATACAAAAACATTTCTAACATTCTCTGATCAAATTTCATATCTCCTGACTTGTGGAATATAAATAAACTTGAAGCTTGCAATGCTTCTGCATGAGAAATATGAGAGAATTTTATGAACATCCAATTTTTCCTAAACATAGATTTCCCCTAAAACATGCTACACTTGTCACAAGTTGCATAAGATTTGTGTTACTTAACAGCCACCTTTTCCACAGTAGAAAAGAAAATGAAGAAACTAAAGAATAAATCTAGAAAAAAAAAAGAACTATACACATACAGTACAAACATAATTTTCAACTCTAATAACTCTTTGAAAGGATGATGCTACTGCATTTAAAGTTGGTGGTAGTCCTGAACAAAATGTGCTTAATGAGTGAAGAAAATTCAGCTTAATCTTACAATCCCTTCAATGTGGTTGCTACAGAATTTTATATCCTGCTTTTTGTTCCATTCATTGCATTGAGCTCCATCAGCTGGTGAGATTAAGCTTTTGAATAGACCCTTAACTTCAAAGCTTTCTTTCTCAGGAAAACAAGTTTGCAGGTGTACTTTCTTTCTATTTTTGAATACCTTAATTTCAGCACAATCTGATAATCCCTTCATTGTGGTTGCTACAGTTTTATATCCTGTTTGTTCCATACACTGGATTGAGCACCACCTGGTGAGATTAAGCTTTTGAATAGACCCTTAACTTTAAAGCCTTCTTTCTCAGTGAAACAAGTTTGCAGAAGGTGTACTTTCAATTTTTGAATACCTAATTTCAGCTTAATCTCATAATCCCTTCATTGTGGTTGCTACAGAGTTTTATCTCCTGTTTTTTCTTTCATTCCGTGCACTGAGCACCACCGATCATATTAAGCTTTTGAATAGACCCTAAACTTTAAAGCCTTCTCTCTCAGTAAAATAGGTTTACAGGTGTACTTTCTTTATATCTTTGAATACCGGTTAGGTTAGGAGAGTTCACTTTTGTTCAGTCATTTGTTACTTTGAAGCTTAGAGTCTGCTCTTTCAGAGTCTACCCTGTTGACTTTTTGTTGGCTTTGTGATGCAACGGTAACATATTATATTTGTGTTTTTTAGAGTATTGGTTTCTCCGCTCAAGGACCATGATAAATTCTACAAATCTACGCAAGTCACTATCAATTTATGTACTACACGAGTGAAATAATATGAATTGTCTCAAATGCCCCAAGACAAGCATTGAACTAGAGAGCCAAGGGTACGGGGGAGGTAATTTAAGCAAACCTCATCTGTATGACCAGCCCCAGCCAGCACGCCCTTCTTCAACAGGCCCACGGAATTGAAGCAGACGATTCTCGTCGTGGTCCTCCGTCCGACGTAGTCCTCGAAACCCACGACGGGGGCTTTGTTCATCCGGATCACGCACTCCGCGGAGTCTATTTCCTCCCCGGCCCGATTCCGCAGCAGCTGCCCCGAACTCGCCACGATGGAGCAGGTTTTGCAGTGAGATTTATACACACTCTGAAAGAGAATTGGTGGTCTTTGAAATTTGGAGGCAAGACTGAAATCTCCTCTTAATTGTGGCAATGGAATCATTCAACATGTATAAACAATACACAAATTGTAAATGGTCATGACTGCGATGGTACAAGATTTTGCACAAGGTGAAAAAAAGAGGCACATTAATCGATGAGAAGAATTTGCTGTGCTGAAAAGTGTGCCTCATCTTTCACAATGTGCGAAATCTTGTTCCACTGCTCAAGTAAAAACAATACACTATTCGTCTTATGCAACACCTTTAGACGTCAACAGGTGTGGTCCACATTGATTCTAGATATTGAGTTGAAGTTGTTGACAGTAAAATGACTGACTGCATACACGCTTAGTAATTGATTAAGTGCACACAAAAAACATATGTTTTGTTGTGACGTCAGAGGTGTGCGATGGTGCAAAACTTAATTGATCACAAGTTTAACATGGGAGTCAAAATGTAAATTGGTGACATCTGCTGTGCAATTATTTCCATTTTTGGTCAAACAATATTGCATGGCTCAACAGCGACAGCGTGCAATTGAACTTTTACCTGCATGTCATGTGATGAGTATTTGACCAATCAGGCAGCGAGAATCTTTTTAGGTGTTGTATAATCTAAATTATTCCATGATAAACACAAATCCAATGGCTACTGATAATGAAGTCTGTGTCATGTATACCTTCAGCCTCAACCTCTAATCACATACAGAACTAATTCCCAAAATTGAGTGCTGATAAGTTGCCAAACTTGACTGGATTCACATAGTCTCACTGCTACCTTTAATATCAACAAAGTACTTGCAAAGTTTGGCATACATCAAAACCCTTCAAATAAATCATTCTGCGCATTTCTTCCCCTGCCAGCAATTATTCGAGCATAAAATGATAAAGGAGGGTATGGCAACAGCCAAATACTAGTAAGTGATTGGACAGCCACAATCATGTGAGAGCAGTTCACGTTGGAAATGTTGTCCCATCATGGAAAAACAGTCTCATGTCACCAAATGGCAAACATGGGAAGTATTTCATACCAGTAATAAAAACAGGGCATTTACCTTCTTTGCTCATGCTCATACAATGCATGTAGGGGGCATAAACTATAAAAGCTGCACGTAGTCGATGAGCGTGCATAGCTAGCATGCTGTGGTCTTGATGGTCCCGTGGCAATTCAAGTTGAAGGTTTATGCATATCATTGTTGCTCTCACAGCACTCTCCAGATAAACCCATGTAACAGATATGACTTGTTTTGCTGGAAATGTACAGGATGTTCTAACCTCAGGATTCGGACTGTACCATTTTCCAGCAGGTTATAACCTCCTTCAGTAGCACTTCCAAAAATTTGGATGGATTATCACCTCCACTATTCTTCAAGAGGATACTCATGTTTTTGCCAGCATTGGTTTGACAGTTTGTTTGTCTGTCTGTTTGCAAAATAGCTCAAAAAAGTTGTGAACAGGTATGGATGAAATTTACAGGAAAAGATGATAATGACACTTGGAATAGATGATTAAGTTTTGGTAGTGATCCGGACCACCCATCTGGATCCAGGGATTTTTGTGAATCTTTTGAAGGATCAATTCCTTTTCAATGGCAAATAGGGCCAAAGAACAAGGGAATTCAAGATGCATGTATTGGATGCGCATCAGGCCGTTTTCAGCATATGTTTATATGGGCGGAAATGAGCTGCTTGGCAGCAGTCTGCACTCTCCAAGTGCTTTTCTAGATCCATTATGTAACCTCCCCACATGCACCCTATATGTTCCCAGTGCTCCTGTTGCCTATCCCTACCTTGAGGTCCTTGACATTTCGATAGTCGTTCCTCAGGTCGGTGAGCCTCCGTTGCAGCTCCGCAGCGTGGTCCTCGCTCTGCTCTGGGTGGTACAGATCGAGTCTTGGTCCCAACGCCGGTCCCACCCCCTGCCCCTGCTCCAGCCCCAGTCCAGAGCCTGAGTCCCCCTTCACCTTCCTGCGGTAGTAGTTGCTGGCGCTGAAGGGGTCGTCCGCCGCACTGCCATACCTGTGGCATTTGTACATCATCATGATGGCATTTTCACTAGGCATGGGCATGGATGACTGGAATGTATGGGCATAGGAGATTGGCTGCAAAGCCTGTGTGCGAGAAGCTAATCCTTCCTATGGCATAGAATGCTAACACACAAATCACATGCTAGAGCTGAGTACACAGTATGCGTATATATTTGCTTTGCATCAGAAGAGTGGATTCCTGAAAATACAACAAGTGTACATGTTGCATTGCATGATGCAGAATAGACATGACAACAGCAGCACAATTAATCATGGTAAGTGTCTAAAGAAGACAGCGGACACTTCTTTAATCAGTTTTCTTCTTTTTTACCACATTGGGGGAAGACAGTCAAAAGCAGCAGAAATCAGCTTTTCCTTTTTCAAGTATGCAGTGTGTCCAGTTTAGGAGATTGAGGTGAGGTGGGTACGTGGTCACACAGCTGAGAAATGGATCCATCACATTATTCTCACATATTGAGAAAAAAGGAGAAAGATAAATCATCCTAAATTAATAACTTCTTTTTGTGTGTGTGAAAACAAATATTCTTCCCTTCTTATTTCTCAAAAACATTCTAACTAGTTTCATCATAATCTGGTTATTGTTTTGTTTTGTTTTTTTCCTTCTTATGCACTTTGAATTAACTTGCACATTGGGGGAATCTGAACATTTCCGAATCTTATCTCATTCATCTTAGTCCTTACTGTTCAGTATCGTTTTCTTTTGTGTTATTTTGATTGGGGTTTTTCAGTCATGTATTGACACTCCATGTGACTGGATTACAAAAAAGATTGTGCTGCAGTTGATATCCTTTGCCGTGAAAGCTATACCACGCCATGAGAGCACGGGAACCATAATGGACACAACAACAAAAAAGAAAAGAAAAAAAAAAGAGGCATTGGCAATCGACTTGGGTGGATATGAATAGATCCTGCAAAGCTTTTCATGGTGCTATCAAAAAGACTCAGAAGCACAGAATATCATATTCACCAACCACTTCATCAAGATTTGCATAAGTGGATGTTATAATTGAGAGAGTCTGGATAAATGCAGAAAAATCAGGCTTGTTTATATCTAAAAAATCAGAATATATCAGAAGATGAATCTGAAGATTAAGAGTTGAGATAAGAAAGACTGAGAAGTGCATAAACTGATTTAGTGTGCCAAGGCAAGCAAAATTTTCTTGAGATTTGTTGCATGAAAATCGGTGTAATAGAAGAATTAAATCAACCAATGTAGAACCGTGCGGATTAGTGTCAATTAGCATTGAGGTTAGAATGTAATCAAGATCTGATGAAAGGTTGAATGTGCTCTATCGAGGGTTTGATATTAAATATGCTGGTCCTTCAGCCTACATTTATACTCTAAAGTAGCTCTCTTTTTGTTACAAAACCATTTTGATACGACATACTCTTACTTTTCTCATTTCTACTCTCAACACAATCAAATACTTCTGTGCAATAAATCTTTCCCTTTTTTCCACTTTCAGGCAATGCTAGACGAAAGTGTTCTTCATTGTCTACTTGTTTTAAATCTGAACAGAAATCAAAGCTCAAAGCCCAAAATTAATCACCTGTTAACCATAAATTTAGAGCTTAACCTCCATCATGCCATTTGAATGATTGTTGCAAGCAATTCTTTTCCTTCCAAACCTGGAAAATGATGTTATAAAGCCAAAGTTCTGTAACCACCTTCTTTGCCATTTGACCTTTCACCCACATCACCTCATCTAGATAATTTTGTAGTATCTATTCTTGCTACTGTATGTACCTCCACTGGACATTTCTGACTGAAGCTCTAGCCAGACATGGAACTTTGCACAACAGTTCAGTGACCTTCGGCTTTGACCTTTCTTTCTTGTCATTGTATCAAAACTATACTACATGTAACTACAATTGTAGATCAACTGTACAATACGGCATATATTTAGCAAGGCTAATCTTTCACGGGTCGGGACTTCCCAACAATTTTGCAAGTGGTTATATTCCAGATTGTGGAGTACAGTACTGACCATAGAAATGTATGCATCCTTCACATTCATGTCAGGATGAGAATTAATATTTTCGCATGTTTTCAAATTTGCAAATAGCACCTAACTCGCAAAATTTGCAAATATAAAAATCTTGCAACATATTTGGCGTATATAGTACTTTCATCCAGCCTGCCAAAATATACCAAGACTGAGTGCTGACATTATGACTGAAAAAAAAGAAGAAATCTTTCGATCAAAGCTAAAGTGATCTTTAACCTGGAGAAATGTTTGCCCTACGTACAATTGATACACACCTCATTCAGATGTTTAGAAACATTCACCCTCTGTTTTGGGGGGTTTGTTTGCCTTTTAGACTTAACATAAAAACAAGACCAAAGGAGCATAATTCCTCTGGCACTGGATCGGGGCAGAAAGTAAGACTAACAATAGAAGCCTTGGAGAGGAGCACTAGTGAAAGGTTAGTGGAAGAGTGTTACTAACTGATGTCCAGAAGAAGCATAGAAATACACAAAGACCACCGCTGCCACAGTAGCCATCGTGCCATAGACCAGCACAGCTGCAAAGATGTGACAACCGCACTAGACCAAGAAAAAATAAGCAAAAGAGAGGGAAACCAAAACAAAAGAGGAAAAAAAAAAAGGAAAAAGACAGGAAGAGGTGGATGGAGAGAGAAAAGATAACATTAGATCGTTTGAACTGAAGAACATATCATGTCAGTAATTAAAGTTAATCTGGAGGTGTCTCAACTTGGACGAAAAAGAAAACAATCGAAGCGAAACCAAGAATTATCTCTCAAATAGATATATTACAAGATTGCATCAGTATCTCTACACACTTGACTCAATGTGTAGAGATAGCCATCAAACACCATGTATGGATAATACACATTTCAATCAATAATGACTATTAATGCAGTACATCCATTTTGAAGTTATATGTAATATTGACTTTTTAGGACTGACCCATTGAATGGTGGCACGAACAACTATTCAGATTCAGATTTTCAGATTGTGTACAGTGCATTATGGAGAATCTAATAACTGAAAATGAAAACCAAAGAAAGAAATTACAAAAATTCTGTAAAAGGATTCTCGTATCACACAACAATTCTGTAAAAGGATTCTCGTATCACACCACAACATAGGACATTAAACTGTCTTTTTTAATTCACTGAAATAGACAATGACTAGAATGCATTCTCCTAAGACGAACACAAGAAATGAATTTAAGTACAGATTGTGATAATGATAAACATATGTGCGCTTTGACCACACACACAAACACACACACACACACACACACACACATGTACGCATTTACAGTATGGTGGAAACCGAGGACCTGTTATACACACAAGAATTTACCACATACATGAAACCGAGGACCTGTGTGTAAGTAGGAATCTTGTCAACCGAGGACTCATTCGTATATTACCATCCAACCGAGGACTTATTACAATAATGCTAATCGAGGACCTACAAACATGTACCCCTACGTGCAAAAGCAGACCGTTTGGAATGGTCTGCGAAGCGAGGACGTCCTCGGTTCTCTGTGTATCTGTTTAAATGTAAAGTTTGTGTGTGTGTCCTCGTTTTTCACCATGGGTAAATACACACACACACACACACACACACACACACACACACACAATGTGATGCATACTGTTCTCATAGTCACTGCTAACATTTTTTGGATTTTTTGTGATAATGGGAAAAGGGAAAGGGGAAAGGGAAGGGAGAGGGAGAGTGATGGGGAGGGGGAGGGGGCTCATGTGACATGACTCACTGTATATCTTTAATATGACGGCCTGTTTATTCATGCATTAAATCAATACATACACAGCTGCAGCAACATTCAAATCAATACTGACATATGTGCCTCATTAAAGGTAAACTACAGAAGTAAAGGTGATTAATATCCCCGCTCCCGCAGTCCAAATTCCTATGAAAAAGAATTGAACCAGGGTTTGATAAAAGGTTAATAATGTGTGTGTGTGTGTGTCTGTCTATGTAGTGCCTTGTAAGTACCTTGTGAGTTTGACTGCTTCACAATTGTAAAAGTAGTTTACTCCACAAAATTCTACAGAAAATATGCAGTTTCCATGGCAACGCCTTGTCGGGTACAAACACAAAGTGTGTCTTGCATAACTACACTATAGATCATTACACATACCAAATTTGAAATATACTGCTTCAATACTGTGGAAGTAGTTCACTCCACAAGGTTTTGGGAAACTTTTGGTTACCATGGCAACATTTTCTCTGACAAACACAAAAACATGTCTTGCACTCGTATCTACACTTTAATGTCATCGTGTACCCCAAGTTTCATCAAAATTGCTCCAAAACTGTAGGAGTTTGTGGCGCAAGATTTGCAATGGACCGCCTGACTGCCCAACCGACCGCCTGACTGACTGCCCGACTGCCCGACCGACCACACTCTGATTCCTATATTACCCCTTGTACACTTCGTGTATGCGGGGGTATAATCACAGAGATCAGCGGGGGCTTAATATTCATCTTCCGCCATCTAGAATTTGATTGCACTACTGTATATCAAGAGGAACCAACAAGAAACTTGTCTGGCTGACACAATTTGTCTGGATAATGAGTTGTTTTAGAGTATTTTAAGATCATTAAGTGTGAATAATTTAGATCGTATTGGTCAAAATCCAACTTTTATTCATGAAGTGCCCTTCCCATTAAGTAGTGGGTAGGTAGAATATTACATGATGGTTGATTGTACCATATTTCCCAGCATGCTGCATGCAATTAACTGTAGCATGGAAGATTGATGGATACTGCCATTGCCTGATTTGTAATCTACACTAGATTGAAAACATAAAAAAACATTGTAAATGTAGGAACCAAGATTGGATAAAATATGTTCTCAGCTGGGTTCTCAGATTGCAATACGGTCAGCTTACTTTTGTTTTTTGCTGTCAAAGTGTTTCACACTTTTGTCGTTACCCAACTGAAATCATGTTATCACAGCATTGTTTCACATGCTTCATACATGTATGCATGTATCAATTTCAGAGAAAAAAAAAAATCAACAGTTTCTGCAGGCGTATGAGAACTATGCTTCAAATCTTAAGCCTTTTGCATTACACTGAATGTCTATATGTGCACATGCACACAATTACAATTAATTTCACCATTCAGTGTTCCTAGACATTAATGATCTAATTAAGATTCATTGTAGGTCGCAGCTTGCTACAGAATATGACATCTAACTTGGCTGATTTCTCACTATTTTCACTGACAGTTTTCAAGACTAGCATGTTGTCCGTGATATTGGTAATTTGTGTACAAAAAACACACAAACACACAATCAAACAAACAAAAATGTGCATTTGGTGCGGTTCAGCAAATGCATGCATCAAATGCAAGTATGTGAAACCAATTATGCTTTAAGATTACTTATATAATGCATATCATATAAACTGTTTGTGCAACTAATAAACTTGTATACTTCCTGTTTCTCTGGAAGAAAACAAGGAAGGGGGATTTGCTTTGTTGTGTCGTCATATTCATGTTCTCTAAATTTGCTTCGCATGTACACATCTATGAAGTTCTAGAGTCAATAACAGAACACCAGTGCCATAATGAAAGAAGGATATAATTTTCTAGTATTTGTAGAGACAAACTGTGTTTCACTATCAGCTTCAAGCTCTAATATCATTTGATATTGATCAGTAACAATGAATTTTCTACTTGAATATACACAGACACATTTGTTCGTGTCTCTTTGACCAGCATAGAAATGCAGATATGAAAACATCCAATGAAAATGGTAGGAGGCAATCTATGCACGTACCTGTAGCGAAAGGGGGAGGGGGAGGAATGGGCTATTGATTACAATTGTACATTCCATACTATGACAGAATTGAAAAAAAAAAATAAGAGGAAATCATTTGTTGTGACACACAATACACAGTTTCACATAGCTGCACATATTAAACCATTCACCTTGCTTGCACTACTGCAAAGTATAATACCTCATATAAAACTCGTACATCTTTTTCATCGATACAGCTATCTTTCATTCTGTACCCCTAAATTGTCTATGCCCATATGGTTGTACCTGAACCATAGGGGAATCCACGCAAAAATTCGTCATGTTTGGTGAATTGGTTTGCCAGCTACATGTTCTATTTCCTTCCCGGACTTGCACTACCCCATCCCACCCCATCCCCCCCCCCCTCCCCCCCAAAAAAGACGCTCATAAATAAAGCCAGTTGATACTGCTTGTACATTATTGTAGCACAATTTCCTGGTAGGAAAATGTAACAAAATAACACATCACGCACAATGAAACCAGAGTCTATACCGAGACAAGGCATACATATTTGCTATCCATGTTTGACAAGATTACTTCTGGGCAAGGCGACAAAATGTTAAGACTACACTGACATACAAGCTTTGTAATGTACCTGGTACGGCTGATTTTACACAAACTCACTGAGATCTCTTAGCCCCACTTTATTCTCTGGACCCTCTCAAGACACTCCTGCCCCTCATTGCAGTTGGAATACCTGTGCTATACTAACTGAGGCTGAATTATATCCTTGGTGCAATATTGCTGCTACTCAATAATCTAAATTCTTGCAGCCAAACAACAAGGAACCCACTGTGTTTGTAAAGAGCCTTGCTAATGAGTAAACAACAGAGAGTAACTGAAGGATTTAGTTTCCAGAGTGTAAACGTTATCTCCATTTCATTCAAACATCAAAATTACACATTTTTAGTTCTCTGCAGTTTTATGCAACAGTGAGAAAATTGAAGATTTGAACAAGAACAGAGCAAAATATATGTTACAACAAACAAGACCCACAGACGTGACATGCATTTGACATACTAGAGTAAATGAAAGTACACTGTATGGCCCGAATTCACGAAGGTGGTACAAATGAAACCATGGTTTAAACCATGGACAAAAACCATGGGGTGCCAAGTGTCGCACGGAATATTTTGTTACGAAATTGGTCATTTCGTCGACAAAATGACCGTTTCGTTAACGAAATTATCATTTCGTGGACGAAATGTTCACTTAGTTACAAAATGTTGTCCTTTTGTTACAAAATAATCATTTCGTCAACGAAATGACTGATTTCGTAACTAAATATTCCATGCGACAATTGGCGCTCCATGGTTTTTGTCCATGGTTTAAACCATGGTTTCATTTGTACCACCTTCGTGAATTCGGGCCTATGAGTACCTGATGAAAACATGTATACTGTAAAAGTGGAAATATTTGCACAACTTTTTTGCACTCACTTGGGAAAAATCAATTTCACATGTTTTTTATTCCCCATATTCAAGGAGATGAAATACTTTACATCACTAGCAAAAAAATCTACATGCTTCTATTTTGGCACAAGCTTCATGTCGCATGAAATGTGTGAAAATTTCCACATAGCGCAATTTCCACTTTTACAGGAAATCAGTTCAATGCAAAATTTAACAATAGTATCGTGCATGTTTGACTACATTGTATTTGCATTTGCAAGTGCATGTTATCACACTGGATGGGGAAGTGGAGGGAATGAGGAAAGAGTTTCGAATGTAACAATAAGCTGAATACTAAAAAGTTAGTAAAGTGTATATCAGAAGTTGCTTACGTGCAGGTTGTTGGCATTGGGAGTTCTACTGTACTGCACCGACATTCTTCCCTGAAACAGACAGATACATACGAGAAAGAGCAGTAAATGTATATTTTGAAAACAACTGCAATGACATTCAAAGTTACCTTTGAGATGGCATGGCTGATAGAGCAGATATTTTAGCAAACCTAATATCATGGACAACTTCCGATTAATACAGAAGTCCTGAGATTGCATATCAAAGACATCAAGTTTTTGAGGATTCCTAAAGAGCATTGCATAGATCACGTACACATGGCTATTCAACAGCTTATAGGTTGGATGCTTTACAGTCCTTGCTAAAGTATAAATTGTACATTGCTACACTACGACCCCGTTTATGGTGCGGGTCCGAGCCCGGCTTCAATTGCGCGGCCGAGCCTCGCAATTTTGTCCGTATACACTGCTGAGCTCGGCCGCGCTTTTAATTCAGACCTTTCAATATTTTGTCGTAGTGGCGCTCTGCTTGTAAACAAACGCAATTTGGTATAGCGTGGTTTTCAGACACTTTGCCAACTGGATTCCGTGGCGACGAAATCGCCGTTCAGGCAAAGGCCTTTGCCGAAGGAAAAATCCTTTGCAGGACAAAACCACCTTAAACTATACTAGTTTTCCACGTTGAGGGGGTTAATATCGTGAATAGCGAAATAGTACAGGCAGAGGGTCTGAAAGCCAGACTAAAATTGGCCGCACATTTGGCCCAGTTTGCGTTTACACCAAGAAGAAGCCGGGCTCGGCCGTGGCTCAGCCACGGCCGAGACCACCTCCAGAGCGAGGCCAAATGCGAGGCCAATTTTGGCCTCGCATTTGGCCTTTTGCGCGTTTACACTGAAGCGGGGCTGGGCTTGGCCGCGGCTCGGCCGCTGCAAAGCATCGCACTGTAAACGGGGTCCTAGACAAGTTCTGCATGTTCCAACTGTTGGACAAATTGCCTTCCATCTACGTTAACAAGCACCAAATTAAGCAGTATTTACTTAGCTATGACAAAAAATCATGGGCATACAATGTGTACATACTCTGCCTGGATTTGAACCAACCACCTCCTGATCACCAGACAAGCATCTTTAATACCTCTATCCACTGACTGGACCACTGACTGGTGATCAGGAGGCTGTTGGTTTGAATCCAGCTGGGCATGTGTGCCTGTGATTTTTTCATCACGGCTACTACTAAAATACTGACTTCTGTAAAACATGATATATTTGCGGCATGATCTTTTTGCGAATTGGAGCTGACAACCTTTTTTTGCGGCATGAAATTTTCGCAAACTGCCACTGGCATTCAATGCATATAGCGAAGACAAGAACTTTAGTGTGCATTTTAATTTCACGAATCTTGGCGCTCGCGAAATTTGCAAAATGAAAATGCATGCGAACTTTCCTCGTTTTACAGTAATTCAGTGCTTATTTACATGTACATCAAGGATATGCAGAGCAGTTTGTCTATCAGTTGCAAAAAAAAAAAAAATCTCGAAGCAAGAATTTTTATCATTTTCAACAACTGCATGTTGTTACGATAGTGAACACTGTGTGCTCACACCTCCCTTTTGCACTGATGCACCTCAATTTGAGTTGATATTGTTACATGGGTGGTCTCTATGTATACAAAAGTGATTAGTTTAACGCATGTGGAGTCATTATGGCCGCATCAACTACCTGATAGTTGGCTGGATGAGTTAAAATCTCTTGGGTGCCATCTCCATACAATGCAGACAATTTGTGGCCCGTACTCACAAAACCAACAAAGAAGGGAGCCTGATAACATTTTACAGCCACAGTCAGACTCTGCACATTGGTATGCATATTCTTTAGCTTTAAAATCACCTACTGTATACTGCCTACTGAAACTGATAGTTCCTGGATAAGGGGTTATCAAATCAACCTGTAAGGATTAGCGGCACTCATTAAGATAAATTCTATTCATTATGCAATATTACACCAAAGTATGAAAGCTGCAATTTACTGCTTCTTTAGGGATTGCATGCAGTCCATACTTCATAGGTGAAAAATGGAGAAAACTATGAGACAGAAGTAACTGGGTCAACAAAAACTAACATACTGACAAAAAAAAAAAAAACGAACAAACACAATGCAACCACTTCTGAAAGGTGGACATCAATCTTTTTCACCTGAAATTACATCAACACTACCTTTAACAGAAGGGTTCTTTTCTCAAATACATGTCTAGTCAGCAAATATGCCTTTTCTATACAGTAATAAATTATAAATGCATCATGTCATAATATCAAAATGTAATCTGATTTGACTCATATCTTAATGGTGAAACACTATGTGCAATTATTGCATAGTTTTAGCACAAGATAAATGGTTGAAACATATTTGATTATACAGTGTGAATTCTCCTTTACACAAATTACCTATGTATTGGCACAGCATCATTTATTAGTTTGCAACAAAACTGAGAATAGATTGATTTTGTTGTGGAATACTGTATACGCCACATATTTCGCGAATCGGGAACTCCCGACAATTTCGCGAGTAGTTAAATTCATGATCGTGGAGTCCTGCACTGGAACGGAGAAGTGAACACGCGTACGTTGCATTCACATCGGGATCAGAGTCAATATTTTTGCGTGTCTTTAATTTCGCGAATAGCACCTAACTCGCAAAATTCGCAAAAATAAAAACCTCGTGAAATATTCAGCGTATACAGTAGTGTAATACTTATCCACACTGCAAATTCTCTCCAGATACAGGAAAAATTTCTGTGATTGCAATTGCATTTGGTCAAACAAAAAATGGCAGCATATACCTCTGCTGGCTATTTACCACCAAACTGCCATCAAACTTACGCGTTTTAGAGCAGACCGGTTTCCCATGCCCAATAGGTGACCCTCTCTCTCTTCTCCCTCTTCTGGACTTCAGGCCGACAAAGGCTTTTGTGGTAAACGTACTCCTGTGGAGCCCTGGAGCTGTCCAGTGCAAACTTTACTCAAGCAGAGCAGCCACTCTGTGTTGGAGTGTGTGTACCTATCATGTATGAGTGTGCGTGTTTGTGTGGGTCTGTTGTTCCAGTGTGTGTGTGTATGCAAGTGCGTGTGAATGCGTGTACAGCTGTATGCTTGTCTGTTTATGTGTCTGTCGCTTAACGAAGTGTGATTTTCATCCTGTAAATGTTACAGGTGCACGTCTCCGTGACGAATCGGGCACCTTTCTCAGATTACCTGCAGCCACCCGAAATGACGTCTTCAGTCTCTTCAGTGTCTGTGGGATAAGAACAGACAAGGAGCAAACTGAATACTCCTATCACAAGCAAACAAATGCTCACATTCTGATCATGTGAACGATGCAGATTAAAACTAATCAAAATGTAATTTGACACATAAAAAAGAAGATAATCTTGATTCATTAGAATAATAGAAATGAAATTGTTGCTTTTTCTATGAAGTAAACCCGAGTTTAATGATGAGCTAATTGATGTTGACAAACCTGCAGAGGGAATAAACGGAACATCAAATTCACAAAAGAGAATTTCTTATAAATTTATTTCATCATTGCAAAGAAGTGGTTATTTCCTTCATGCCAAAGCAGACACTGCTGCATCAGGTGGACAATCTGCCTCATAGGGTACTATCAAAATTGTCTACTTAATGCTTTGACATTTCTTTTCCTTCATCCCTTTTTTGATTCAGTGGTGAACGACAATGAACATTGAACATTAGATTTCCTTTTTTTTTTGGGGGGGGGGGGAAGGGAGGCAACTTAACCCATCAGTATCTCAATCCCACAACAATTGGGACATCTAAACTAAAGTCTAAATGAGCCTAGATCCCCCTCTACACAAAGATTTCAGGAAATAGACAAGATCAGCTCATGATGCTCATGATGCCCTTTTTGTCTGCTCAGAAATATGTTTGCCGTCACACTCGGCTAACCTCCCATTCCTGTTTGCAGTTGTCTTCTGTCTCAGTTAATTTGCTGAATGTTGGGAGGCGTGTGAAGACTCCACACACAGGGTTTTACATCTCCACAACATGTGAAAATAATTTTAATATTTGGGGCACTTTAAACTTTTAACACGTACATGAACAGAAAACGTGGTTCTGAAACTCAAAAGTTACGCCCTTTTCGATGGTATGTTAAGGAGCACTCCTGAAGTGCTTGAAGTCATGCATAAGAAGTCTTTGTTAACACCTCTCTAGAAGCTGCATGCAGCATACAGCGCTGTGCATATCATGTTCAAAGTTCCCGTGCACGTGACAGCTGTATTACATGACTTTCTCAGCCACTTCACGTACGTTCTCTGCAAGTGATGACCCACTGTGTGAACAAACTTACAGCAATGCTGCACACTGGCACTGGTCCGACTGTTCAGACCCGTAAAAATCACTGTCGGACCAGTAACTTTTCAGGAAAGGACCAGTAAAAAAAAATGAAAAAAACTGGGTACCAACTGGTCCAACAGGGAAAAATGGGTTAGTGTGCAGCCCTGCTTACTGGGACATACACGTGTCAAGCACTTCAGGAATACTCTTGAGTCCAACTTTGTGTATAAATGGGGTATTGATTTAAAATGAAATTTCTTTTCTTATGATCACGTTCAGGAAGACTGTACTGATGTGTATCATCAAGTCAAATCAAACAAAACAGCATAGAAGAAGTTTTATCAACACCAGACATAAAAAAAAAATAAAAATATATAGAGTTTCAAGATTTCACATCTGTTCACAAAACAGACAACATCACCACATACAGTTGAACCTCTCTTATCCGGCCTCCCTTTATCCGGATCTCTCTATTATACGGACGCAATCCCGCCGTGATTTTTTTAAATAATTACGGGAGGAAAGGGGGATTCCCAACTCAATCTAACAATGGCGACCTACAGCCGACTTTGCCAAGTACGGTTTATTTTCAAGATCTACTTGATACATTTCTTAATAATTATTTAGGTAAATCATTCCAAGAATTTATAAAAGAAAATGATTTCATTCTTGCAAACACGAACCTCTATTTTGGGGTCTGTTACTGAGTGTAACAATGGAAAGGTTGCAGTATACACATTACTACATGTGGTACTACAATGGGCTACATCAGTACATGTGTATGTATAATTTATGTACATGTACATGTATAAAGCATTGAGTCTCCCGTATCCGGCCAAATCCCTTATCCGGATGAGCCCCGGTCCCGACTTGTCCGGTTACGAGAGGTTCAACTGTACTACTCTTCTTGGTTCCTTACATACAATGCAAACTGTCATTGCTCGATAATTTAGCCCTCTTCTGAAAGTTATTGCTGCTATACGTCCCTACATTTTGTACACATCCTTACAAGGGTTTTGATTTGACAATCGTGATGTGTAATGTAGTCATTTAGTTACAATCACAAAAAAGAAAACTGGATTATGAATTGTGCTCAGGGCAGTGGGATGCTGTTAAAGCCATGATGAAATCACATCATGAAATTTGCGAAGTGAGAAAAAAATATGAAAATATATACAATTTTGATAGTGCCCAATTTTTCAATCTCTTGACAGACAAAACAAGAAACATGCAACATCCAATCTTTTGAAAGGGAATGACACCCAAAGCCAAACATACATTGTCGGTGAAGTGACAAGATCATGTATGTCAAAGTTTGGTCAAAATTACTTTTTTGGACTACATTGTAATTGTCAGATTTAATAAAGTGATGTCCTCCCCAAACCCTACTTGTCTTATCCCAGAAATGAAGCCACCACTGCATATCAAACGAAAGACAATCCTATTTGTAATGCTTCGTCTGCTGTTATTTCACTCTCCTGAACATACAGATATTATGTGACATTTTTGAGATACAAGGTTTTGTCACCCAAATAGCGATATATCACTAATCACGTGCATTGAGTGAATGCAGCAATATACACATACTAGCAGCACCCGTGGAAATCCACGGGTCTGAGGGGTTTTATTTTTTTTTCTCTTATATACGATTTGCACATCTTTATTGATGAAATAAAAAGAAAAGTTTTCTCATTTTTTCGTTACTTGTCCTCTCTTCTACCCATGACCACCCCCCCCCCCAACACACACACACAAATTACCAAAAACGCCTATGAGATTCTCCGAAAGTTTTGCCCACAGATTCTTCCATTCTGAACGGGGAAATACTATTGACACTATGATTTTGATATTATTTATACCCCCCCCCCCCTCTTGCATCCATGCAGGCACCCGAGGAAATCCACAGCTGGTCTCAAGACCTCGCTTTGTTTTCATTCCTATTTCTTTTCCCACGTTATGAGAGAAAAATATAATATTTTCGACTTCAATTGCTCCCTCCTTTTTGTTTTTACTCACCAAAACTTGGTTTGATACACGTATATCATAGAACCATCCGTTTATCTGCTTTAGACTATAGGCCTACATCGTCATTATTATTATATATTATTATTCTTATTAGGCCCCTAGTGTTATATTGTTATTATGATTATTATTGTTATTTGGGGAGGGGGATCATAGTCATTAGGTTTTATTAAGTATAAGGCACCCATGGGAATTCACGGGTTTCAGGGCTTTGTTTTTTTTTTTTCTTTTATATTTCTTCAACCACGTTTTGAGAGATGAAATACACAAAGAATATTTTTGTCTTCATTTTCTCCCTCATTTCTGTTTTCATAATCAAAAATTGGCTTGATGGATCTAGAACAGCCCGTTTATCTCATTGATACTGTTAATTGTTTTTATTATCTTTATGATTATTATTATTATCATTATTATCATCATCATTATTGTAATTGTAATTTTGTGGAAGGGGAGATCACAGTCATTCGGTTTTATTGTCATTTTATATAATTCATTGACATGGGGATGAATCAAGGGAACTAAGGAAAAAGTTTATTGGTCAAGGATAGTAAATCTTTTTTTTTTCCGTCATGTCAAGGTTACTCTACGACTGATAGACGTTTCAAATAGCTTCATTATCACTGATATTTCATTTTAAACATTAAAACAATCCAGTACCTGTTTGTGTCTCTTCCGCCCACTCTTAGTTATGGATCATAGCACCCCCTCCCCATTCATTTGCATTGGCCCATTGTATTATTATCATTATTTCAGTGTATTATTGTTATTGTTATTATCGCTATTATTATTACTAACATTATTATTGTTTAGGGGAGAGGAGAGAGTAGAATCATAATATAGGGATGATCAACATAGGGAGGCGGAAATGTTAGTTTGTTAAGAATTGCACAAATCTGTTTCCCCCCTTTTTCTGCTCTTGATAAAAAGCTTTTCTCAAGACAGTCCTGCGCAAGCTGTCCAAAAAACTGCTTCACTGCACTAACATACGTAATCTTGTGCCGAGCAGGACTACCCCAGTTGTGTTTTTGTTGCTATTGTGCTGAGAGAACTAAAATATTTTCGTCTTCATTTGCTCTCTTCTTTTTGTTTTTATCACCAAACCTTGGTTTGATAGATCATAGAACCACCCGTTTATCTGCTTCAGACTGTACATTATTATTATTATTATTATTATTATTATTATTATTATTATTATTATTATTATTATTATTATTATTATTATTATTATTATTATTATTATTATTATTATTATTATTGTTATTATGTTATCAATAACATTATTAGTAGTAGTAGTAGTAGTAGTAGTAGTAGTATTAGTATAATGATAATGATAATGATAATAATAATAATAATAATAATTATTATCATTATTATATTATCATGATAATAATCAGTATTATACAGGGAGGGGGAGATCATAGTCACTTGGTTTAATAAGTAGGCACCCGTGGGAATCCATGGGTCTCATGGCCTGGTATATTTTTCTTTAATTCTTTTTCCCACGTTATGGGAGAAAGAAGAATATTCGTGTCTTCATTTGCTCCCTCTTTTTTATTTTTATCATCAAAACTTGGTTTGATTGACAATAGAATCACCCATTTTATTTCCACTTGTAAATTCAAAAATAGGCGGTCGGCAAAGCGAGGGTTTCGTCTACGTCCGCTCATCTTATGAATATTCATGTTTACAGCAGTTTTGCAGTAAATGAATGGACAGCGGCGCATGTAATCTGATATGGAAAGGGGATATTTCGCCGTCCTGAACAGTCAGAGTACAATGATACCCGACTTGAGAGTAAACTAAATGACGTACCTGAGCTGCATAGTATCCTGCAGTTGTGCAAAATACAATAAAATAACAGCATTCGTTGTTTTTTTCAACAATCGCCAATGGCGAACGTCACTGACACTGTAAGTGAAGTGCCCTTGTATGACGACCGCGCCGCCATATGAGAGTCCATATTACGCTCACGCAGATAGTGTTTCGTGTGGCGTGACCATCGTCAATACATACACAGGCGCAGGCCAGACACTGGCATACCGTACCGGAGAGTATACATCACAGAACTCTACACACACTCTGTGTGTAGAGTTCTGTGGATCGGAGTACATTGTGTGCGTGCGTGCGTGTCCGCCGGAAGATGTCAGAGATTTCGCTGCACCCCATCATCTTTAGTATCCCACTGTCTCTGCAAGCTAAAAGATGCACTATCGAGAAAGTAGGAGTCCAGCGCAGGATTGGTGAATATTAAAACGCTCGGCTCTTTCGTCACGCACAAAAATGCATTATGCATCTATCTAATTAATTTGTCTTTTTCTTTCTAATTAATTTTTCTTTTTCTTTCTAATTAATTTTTCTTTTTCGTCCTCGACGTCGACACGGAGGCGGAGAGGGGACGAAACCCGCGCTATTCGATGCAGGATACTCTCCTGCGGCCGACGGCACCAGTCGCAGCTGCCCGGAGCCGACGGCTCGGGAGGAGATAGACAATCCAGCAACGCCGGAATAAAACAGGAAATACATAAGGCCGCGACAACAACAACAACTTCGCGTATTATATATATGGGTCTTTCCATGGGGTTGGGGCACGAAATGTAACATAGAGGTCAAAATTTCATCATCATTTTATTCAAGTTAAATGAAGTTCTTTGAAACTATTAGTCATTATAACAATAGATTCAACAAAAATTTTAGACAACAAAGGTCATTTTAGAATTTTATGGCCAAATGTTAAAAATCATGAATACCTATGTGATGGCGGACACCAAATTTGAGCTCTTGAGGAATTTTTTCGTGAGAATTCCAATTAAAAGAGTTTAGAACATCAAACCATTTCAGCGATACAAGTTCTTAAATGTAGCATCCTCATTAGATGCACTTTTCCTGAGTAACATCATTATTTTTCACAAAATACTGAAGTTAACCTGTCATAGGAGTAGTATTAGTGCTCTTTAGGTTCATTAAGGGTCAAATTTGACTAAGAAAAAAAAATGTCATAAACTTGCCTTACAAACATTTTGAATGGACCAGAATGAACAAAATGTAATTATGCAAGTTTTTGAGAAGGATGAATTCTGTCTCATTAGTCCTTTTTGTAGTAACGGAAGATGATACCTATGTGATGTGGACACGGTGTCCACATCACATAGGTATAATTTGATATTTTTGAAGAAATTCACAGCTAACAGAGTCCTACTGTTCCAGTAGCAATTGGTTCTTGAAGACTCGGAATACAAGTCACAAAGTGCAAAGAGTCAGGAATAGAACTGAAATGCAAGGATGTCAGGATGATGGGATCACCATTGGCACAATGGTGTCTACATCACATAGGTACTATTTTGAGCTAAAATGAGCTCAAAGGAGGCCTAAATATGCTTATTTTGACCATAAAATGCATTATGTTTGAAGCAACTGCTAGAAACAATTAGTTGAGAAACACTCAATGCAATATCTGCAGTAACCATGCCATGGCTGACAAATGAATGTACCTATGTGATGTGGACACCAAATGTTGGTGTCTGCATCACATAGGTACATATTTCTGGATAAAAAGAGGTTTGTGTGTGTTTTCTTGAGCTAAAACATTATTCTTTGACTGTTATATACTGAAAAGCATTAGGAATGGACTAGAAATTGAGTATTATTTTTTAATAATTTGTTTAAAGTGATCGATAATGAACATGAACAGGATTTACCTATGTGATGCAAAAATCTATGACACGGTGTCCGCATCACATAGGTATTCAAACTCTGAGAAGAAATATTTTTGTGCACATAATTCTGTATTCAATTGATCTATCCTACCATAAAACATTGTTAAAAAGCAATAGTTTTGAATTTAATAGTGAAATTTGGCATCCAGCAAGCAATAATAAATGACTAGAATACCTATGTGATGCGGACACCAAACCCTCAAACTTGCCCTGGTCCCAACTACAGCGTTCTTCAAATGTCCGGTAATTGTAGTCTAAAAATTTATCCAACTCCACAGTCCTTGAGGGGTATGAAGTTAGTCAGTTTTGAAGACTTTGGTGTAAAAAGTGACTTTTGACATTTCCTTGTACCTATGTGATGCGGACACCAAAGCCCAAAATGGCTTCTACTTCTTGCAATTATGAAACCATTAAGCTTCCAATCACTTCCATCTTTGGCACATATGTTTATGGCCCAGGGTTGATTTCATTAATAGGTTTTGCAGCTCTGAACAATGCAACATTTCTGAAGGGATAGCCAGCATACCTATGTGATGCTACATTCAAAGGATCAATGTGAATCATCACATAGGTACACCAATCTTCATGTGTAATTTTTTAATATTAACTTTCTGATGGCCAAATAGAATTTTTATTGTGAGTGAGACAACTCATAATAGTGTATTTGCAATGATCTAATATGATCTATCACAAGGCACTTCTGTGTATCAGTGTTTTGAACCCAACATACATTTGTGTTACACTTGGTACCCCCAAAATAGGGTAGGACACCAAACATTAAATGAACACAACAACAACAACAAAAACAGAAGATTCAATTTCTGTACCACATGTTGTAACATACATACACACATACCATAATTACTAAAAACATTGAGCTTTGGGTAGTGTATATTTACAGAAGTTGCATTTGTATGTGCAGGTGATGAGATTTTGCCTATGTGCCCCAACCCTACGGAAAGACCCTCATAGATTAGTAGAACACATCAGGGAACGCAAGTTTGAGGAAAATCGGACTATCCTTTCAAAATTAATGTTATGAATTTTTATAGTTTTGGTACCATCATCGCTGTATGAGAAGACTATGAACAGTTCTAAAAGTTATGTCACTGCAGAACGATATCAAGAAAATATTCTATGAGGAGAATTCAACATGCATTATTTTTATTTTTCTCCGATGTGACAGAGCACTTTGGACTAACCTCTTTCAGAAGGCAGGGGAATAATACTGTACCTTATTCAGTTGTATATCAGTAGCAAAGTTACGTGAAAGAGTACTTTTTATTTTAAAAATTCTTTTAAATTCTCTAGAAATTTCTTTGCATCATTATACAAGGTACATGCATGTGACGTCATGAAATGTTGTAGTTTTCTCATCCAGCAATGGTGGCACCAAAACTTTTAAAATTCATAACTTTTGTACAAATAGTCTGATTCTCCTCAAATTTCCTGATTTGTTTAACTAATTGTGGCATTCACTCAAATCCCTCCCTCCCCCTCCCCCCCCCCCAAAAAAAAAAACAAAAAAAAAAAACTAGAAATGTCGCTATGGCGACTGGTATGCCTCCGCCATAATGCATGATTCTCCTAATAGGTCTACAGTACATGTGGCCAATGTGTGATTACATTTTCACAAAATTGGCAAAATAATTAAAATGACAAGGTTGTCACAAATGTGTTGAATGTTCACCTTCCTTGACCTAGGTCTAATTGGATGAATAGGAGAGCATGTATTTGGGAATTTTAGGACTTTAATTTGACTTTGACCGATTCATAAGTTTATGCATCAATTGAGTAATTTTCAAGGTATGGAGAAAAAGTGCAATTTCTGTATTGAATAGTAAAAAAATGTTACCATTTTCATCTGGCATTTGACCCTAAAATTCATAAGATAATCACTGTCAGGCAGAACATGCATTGAATATGTAGTAAGTTTCAAGATGACTTGAGCCACTTCCGAGATATGGAGGAAAAAGTTAGTTCAGCACTTTTACTTGATCTTTGACCTTTTGACCTTTGAGGCAAAAAAAGAAAAAAAAAAAGAAACTTCCCAGAGAATCTCTATTGGGTTATACATGCATACACCAAGTGTAAAAAAAAATAATAATCCTGCTGGCATTGAATAAATACGAGGGAAAAAGTAACATTTTGACGCGTTGCCCTTGACCTTTGACCCCAAGAACCCTAAATTCTCTAGATAATCACTGCCAGTCAGTCCATGTATATACACTATGTTCCATGAGGATACCTTGAACAATTTTCAAGGTATAGAGAAAAAAGTGAAATTTTAATATTTTTACTTGACCATTTGACCTTTGACTTTTGACCTCAATACCCCAAACTTTCACCAGAGAATCTTAAGGGCTTTTTACACTTGTGTTTCTTAACCCCGGACTTTCTCTGACCCAGGACTATCGTTAGTCCCGTACCAATTTTTCCAGCTTTTTACACTCGCCAATTAGTCCCGTACTATCTCTTGTCCGGGGCTAAGGAAAAAACTGACCTTTTTACACTCGTATTTCTTAGCCCCGGACTTTCCAAACCACATGAATATTCATAATTACGCTGTGTACTGTACACGTACACGCACGCACCGGCAGCACTTGATTACCTCGTCTCTAATTGGTCATTGAGGGTCGGACTTCGTCTCCGTCGCTTAGCCCAGGATTATTTTTTCGTTCTGTTTACACTCACTTGCTTGGTACGGCAATTGCGGTGCTAACCCCTGCTATTTTGCAGGGCCAGCTAAGGCCCCCCCCCCCCCCCCCCTTAGCCCCACCGTTGGTCCGGGGCTAAGCAAAATTTTGCAAGTGTAAAAAGCCCTATAATTGCGTAATACATGTATACACTAAGTTTCAAGAAGATATCTTCAGGCATTGCATAGATATGGCGGAAATAGTGAATTTTACACATTTGACATTGACCTTTTGACCTTTAGCATGTGCGCCCAAAAGTTGATAGGCACAACTTCACCCCCTAATACACATACTGTACATGCCAAGTTTTATTGGGATACCTCAAAAGGTTTTTTAGTTACGCTGTCCACAAAATTCATTAAGGACGGACGGACAGATGGACGGACGGACAACCCGAAAACATATGCCTCCGGCACCACTTTGTGGCGGAGGCATAAAAAAAAAGTGGGGTATCAGTTTAAGTTACTACATCAAGGCAGCTGGCAATGAACACATAGCATCCCACACATATTCTATACATTGTAGCACGAAGATGCATGGCATACACTACTTCAGCATGGTGTAGCAGTACCTTGTAACACACATTGTTTATCTACTCTGGCTCAAATACTAGTAGTATGCTAACAGACAAAATATAACTTGCATATTATGTAACATCAGAACGTGCCTTGCAGCATTCATACATCACTTATCAGCAAACAATTTTTGAGAGATATTGATACAGCACAAGTATACATGTTGTAGCTTAAATTTTCAGAATTGACCTCAACACAATTAGAAGCTGAAAACTGTACAGAAGCACGAGACGGTACATAACAATGTGCTGCTCAAAATTCCCAATGTCACTGAAAGTATGTGACTGAAGCAAAACTTGTTACCGGTAAATAAAGAAACCATTTCATGAGAAGTAATGTTTTAAAGATCTATACAAAGTGTGTTCCAAGATCTAGAACCACAGAAACGAGGTCTACAATTAGTATTTCAAGCATATTCATGAATTTAAAACCTTAAAATGGAATTCTGATATTGAAATTTGTTAATTGCAACGTCAAAGTCAAATCACAAGCTACATCTCACACTCAGTCAGTCCCATGCATTCCATCTGATATCTGTTCGTCGAAACTGCCACAATAGCTCAATCATCAACCAACAATTTACAGTCTGCCAACGTTGCACGACAGTAAATGTAGTACTTGCCTAAATTCACAAGCGTGCATAGGCCTTTATAACATTCTATGCACAGACCAGACTGAGTGACAGTCTGATCAGGCAGTAATGCATATATGTAGTGTCAATAACAAAAAGAAAGAACATCGAGGGAGAAAGATTTGCAGTGACACCATGTGTATGTAGTCCTTAACCGGATCGTTGTTTGGCAGAAGAAGAGCCTAGAAAGAGGAGAATTGAAGAGGGAAGCGACATGTGGGGGCTGTAAGGAGGGCAAAAAGTGAAGAGTGGGAAACAGTAATGGGCTGGAAGTTGAAGTTGCACTAGTGGAGACGGTAGAAAAAGGAACAGAGAAAGAGTGGTAAGGAAGAATAGAGTGGTAAGGAAGAATAGAGTGAGAATCAAGTAATATGTTCGGACATCGTTAGGAGGAGAAAGATGAAATGAAAGGGAAGAGGAAGAGGGAGAAGTCGAAGATTGGAAAATCATGGACATAGGCGAGAGAAGTGAAGATTCATAAAACCAAGAGAAGAACGAAGTCGCCGAACAATGTGGACTATGGAATGCAGAATCAACGGAAAAAGGATGAATAATCCCGCGAAGGAAAGCTAAGTCGAAGAGAGATGAGACTATGTTTAGAGAAGGAAGGGAGAAGGGGGTTTTCGTTGAAGTAGGCAAGAAGATCGTTGAGTTTGCTCCCCGTAGAGCTCGGTTATGTGTTGCTTGAAGGATTGCATGGTGAAGTAAATGAGGGAGAAAGATTTGCAGTGACACCATGTGTATGTAGTCCTTAAATGGATCGTTGTTTGGCAGAAGAAGAGCCTAGAAAGAGGAGAAAGAACATCATGGCTTTTTTTTTTTATTATTATTATTCAGAATAGCTATCATCTGGCTTTAATTTAAGAAATTCTTGTTGATGTTGTCTATTTACAGAATGTTTTAGTTTAAACCATTATGTTGGAGAGATTTTTTTTTTTTGTGGGAGGGGGGGCTGAATTGGGAGGCATCTCCATTTCTCACAAATTTGATGCAAAAATCCTTCTGATCATTCTGATGAAAAACAAAAATCCTTCTGATCATTCTGATGAAAAATAAAAATCTTCTTAGTTTTCACATTTTGCAACAGAAATTTAATAAAGTAAGTTCTAGTCCTATACAGCTAGCTGTAGATATACAAATAATTTGTTCTTATCTCCCCTTGTATTTTATTTGTACAAAATTGTGATATTCTATATAAAACTGTGCAGTTGTTTACAACGTATGTGAACCGAATTACAACCAAGCCACTGGATTAGTGAAGGTTGGGCACATGTCAGCTAAATGTTGATTAAAGGCTGGGTGAAGGTTGGTATTAAAATGTGGAACAATGGATACGTGTGAAGGTCAGTAACATGTAGATGGTAAACAATTGAGTGAATGTTGGATGATGGTTGGTTGAATTATGTATCAATAAGTTTGATGGTTGGTTAATGGTTGAATGTTGGTTGATTGTTGGATAGACGTCAGTGGGCATTGGTTGATGGTTAAATAAAGTAATTTATGTTACTAATGTTGGTTAATGGATGGGTGGACGTTGGTGGGTGTTGGTTAATGCCTGGTTGGATGCATGTTGGTTGATGGTTGGGTTGATGTTGGGTGATGGTTGGATTGATGTTGGTTAATGGTTTACTATGATAAATTGCAGTGTATAGTGAGATGCCCGCACCTCGCCAGAGGCCCAAATACCGTCATCCTGCTTAAAATTATTACAAGCGCACTGAACAAAAAATTATGCCTGGGACTGTGTTCAGAACGCTTGAAACTTGGCAGGGGTACCACAACCAAGCAAACTGTGGTGAAAACCAAACAGTTTTTTGCGAAAAACTTAAATTAACAGTAGGAATATGTGTTATGAACTATCATCACGGTCACCCGCACGCATCTTTTACATGCTTGTTACTTGGGTACCTAAGGGGGGGTCACCGTGCATCCCCCCCAGGACTCCTCGAAATTTACATTTTCAGGATCCTCATGACATACTAAAACATAATCAAGATGTTAACAGGAACAAAAAGTGGCTGTTCTAGGTGAAATTTAATGTATTCTATTGTTTTTCATAATTTCTTATGTATTTCTTTGTTTTTCAACTTTTTCAACTTTTGTTTTTTCTTTGTTTTCTATTGGAAATTGTCACTGACCACTTTTCTACCATAATTAGCACAAAACTAATCAATGAAAGTGATTAATTATAAATATAATCAGGTTTTCATGACTTTCATGACAGAGCACTGTTTTCCATAGGAAATGTACACAAAAGCACAAAATTGTGCCCGTTTTGGGACGACATTCCGTTACAAAAATGGGCGTGACTTCGCAAAAGTATACGCGGATGTTGCAAATTTGGTCTCAAAAGTTGTGCGAGACTTGACCAAACAAAGTCAAGAAGCCTCGCGACAGATTTATAGCGCGAAACTTCGAGGGGGGGGGGGGCGGTTCCCCCCATCCCCCCCCCCCCCCGTCCTTATGTATGTATGTAATATATAATATGTGCTTACATGTAGGGCCTACATAGTAGGGTACCTAAGGGGGGGAGGGGGTCACCGTGCACCCCCAGGACTCCTCAAAACTTACTTGACTTTGTTTTGTTCAAGTCTCACGCAACTTTTGAGACCATATTTGCAACTTCCCCGCATACTTTTGCAAAGTCACGCCCATTTTTGTAACGGAATGTCGTCCCAAAACGGGCACAATTTTGTGCTTTTGTGTACATTTCCTATGGAAAACAGTGCTCTGTCATGAAAGTCATGAAAACCTGATTATTTTTACAATTAATCACTTTCATTGATTAGTTTTGTGCTAATAATGGTAGAAAAGTGGTCAGTGACAATTTCCAATAGAAAAACAAAGAAAAAACAAAAGTTGAAAAAGTTGAAAAACAAAGAAATACATAAGAAATTATGAAAAACAATAGAATACATTAAATTTCACCTAGAACAGCCACTTTTCGCTCCTGTTAACATCTCGATTATGTTTTGGTATGTCATGAGGATCCTGAAAATGTAAGTTTCGAGGAGTCCTGGGGGGGATGCACGGTGACCCCCCCTTAGGTACCCGACTATGTCTACGGGAGCATCATGGTCAACCGCACATGTCTTTTACATGCTTTGTCTATGCAGGGAGGTGCTAGAGAAGGAGAGACAACTACTGCTCTCTTTAGCCATGTGTTCAACTACAGGTGTTACCCATGTGCTTTGACAAAAGAGAGCATCAATAATCGGGACTAGCGCTCTCACATCTAGAAATACTTGCCCCAACTGCAATTCGCTCTCTTTTTCAATGTGATGGCAACAATGAATTTGTGTACCTTGAATTGGAGCAGCGAATCAAAATGCAGTGTAAAAACTGACAATTTTAACAGCAAATAGTTTAAAAGCACGCTGGTACACGCTTTAGCGGATTAATTTATTTGAAAGATCAAAATATCCCAGATAAAAAGATAGAAAACTAACATGCGGATATGTGCTTATTATAGAAAAATATAAGGTTTTTAAGAGGGCCTAATTTTCATTTCATTTCGATTTGCGCATTACGAAGAAACTAGAAATACATGTTTATAATATTGAATTCTTTCCTAAACTATTCTAAATCAATTCGAGTATTTTATTTAAAATTTTACGGGGAAATAAAGCTGCAAGTTGTAGTTAATTCAACGAAAGGTGAAATACGTTCTTCGTCTCCGAACTTCGTCCTGCAACTAGAGCGGTGCCGAGCTAGCATGACTTCAAAGCGCAGTGGAATGCTAGACATCCCATAGTAACGCCTTGAACCCAAACATGTGATTGGATGAATTACGAAGAGTTGCCACTCCATCTCTGTAACACCTCCCTGGTCTGTATGGGAGCGTGGGTGACGAGTTGCAAGGCCCCTTACTTAGTGCACAACTATTCCGCATCATTCGTGTCCAAGGACGATAGCTGCAAATCTCCGGTATCGATCAGTGCAGTGAACTTGTGTCAGTTGTGATTCTATTGGAATCTTTCAGCATTTTTCCTGTATGTGAGTGGGATTTCATATTCAGTGACGAAATCTTCTTAAAACTTAGCAGGGCTACCACAACCACGCAAATTGTGTTGAAAACTGAACAGTTTTCGCGAAAATCTGAAATTTTAATACGAATACGTGTTATAAGTATCATCACTGTCACCCGCACGCATCTTTTACGTGTATGTCTATGGGAGCATCACGGTCACCCGCGCATGTCTTTTACGTGCTAAGTCTATGGGAGCGTGGTGATGAGTTGCGGGCCCCTTCCTTAGCGCACTACTATTCTGCATCGTTCACGTTTGACGACGATAGCTGCAAATTTTCGATATCGATCAGTAAACTTGTGATTCCATTGGAATTTTCAGCATTTTTCCTGTATATGAGTTGGATTTCAAAGAATTTCAGTGGCGAAATGTGATTCAAATATGCACAAACATTAACTATGACGAGGTGCGGGTCACCCAAGTATACCCTACAGTACTGTAACTACACGCAGCCGCTGTCGCTTTGCGACAGTGGCTGCACATCTACTCCTTCGCAGACGTTGTTATTCTTCAGCGGTGGGTGTACGTTTCCTTCATGAATATCATTATTAATCGTGGAAAACTAAAATATAAGAAATCCCCGTAATCTATGATAATCATTCAATAATCGGTATGCATATTTTTTTTAATTACGTCAAAAACCCACCGAAATCCGTCCTTAAAATCAGGTTTGTAAGCGTCCGTATTGCTTCACTCCTCATCTTCTGCGTGTTATTGAATGGCAATCACTCTCCTAGTCTAGGTCTACTACAGTTAAACTCGCATAAGTCGATCTTCTCGGGACTGAGCAAAACACATCGACTTAGGCGAGTTTCGACTTGTGCGTAAGTCGAAAAAAATCGACTTACAGTTACAACACGCGTACACATGTATAATGTACATTGTATTGTATGTTGTCTACTTAGTCTAGCAGCCAGAAAGGGTCCCCGTGCACCCACCCTAAAACAAAATTCTACGATATGTTCGAAGATCGTCAGAACCTGTATTTTCCGAATCCGGTTGTCGCCAGTGGAAAAAAAGGTTGCGCGCGCGTCTAATTTGCATATTTCTAAGATGGGCGCCGCCCGTTGCTAGGAGACGGATTATTTTTGAATAACTTTAGTGAGGAATAACAAATTACCATAAAAATGGTATCATTTTGAAGAGAATTAAATTTCCTACAAGCTGATACCCCATTTGATGGGATAAATAGATGTTGTCATGAAATATTAAGGAAGGAATTATGTTTTTTAGCATTTTTCTAAAAAGATCCGGAATTTGGTTATAATGTTCTTTCCCATACATTTAATATGCATTTACAAATAACATTTGAATTTTCCTATAATTATCCCCCAAACATAGCTATTATCATGTGAAAACGGCTTTCCAATACATCAATTCCTTTAAAAGTTACACGACATTAAAGGGGATATGGTTCAACAGGTTTTACAGCAATATCTAAGGGTTATAATGTCTCCGCGCGCAATTGCGTATACTAGGTTCTGTATGTGGGGTTTGTTGTAGATCACTGCTATCTATTGATCAAATCTCATCGAAATCGGCGAAGAAAGAAAGAAAAATTACACTTTCTATTCCTTATATGAAATAAAAATGTTTTTTTCTATTCTGTGTTACCAAACTCAATCCATTCAGCTTCCCATATGAACAGTTTCTTGTCTTTTTGGATTCCCTCCAAGAACGTGAAATTAATCACAACTTATCTGATATTAAAAAGTTAAAGAAAAAACATTTACGTGACAGTTTCCTCTTATTGGAAGATTAAAGTGAAAAAAAAGAAGAATCTCATGCTAAAAGCCCTAAGAAATAAAAAACTTGTTAAATGGCCTTTCAGAGTTTAAAATGAAACATGGCTATCTTATTTTTTCATAACAAAATGAAGGGAAGTATCTGTGTAGTTCATGTCGGCCCATACTGGGTTACATCATAAATTCTTCAGAAATGGTCCCCGTGCACCCCCCCCCCCAAAAAAAAAAATCTACGATAGGTCAAAGGTCAAAGATCAAGTGAAATACATGCTCTCCTATTCATCCAATTAAACCTAGGTCAAGGAAGGTGACCATTCAACACATTTGTGACAAACATGCCATTATAATATTTTGCCAATTTTGTGAAAATGTAATCACACATTGTCCACATGTACTATAGACCATTTAGGAGAATCATGCATTATGGCGGAGGCATACCAGTCGTCATAGCGACATTTCTAGTTTAATATTACAACGAAGATTACGACTATTATTAGCAGTTGGTAATTAAGTGGTGTACGAAGACTAACTCAAACAATACATCATTATATGAGTGGCTATAATGTACAATTGATAAAAACCCAATAAATCTGTTTTTTTTTTTTCAGGTTATACAGTGCGTATCAAAAAAAGGTAATCCAACTTTGGCGGGCTACTACTTTACAATTGTCAGATATGGAGAGCTCACTGTTTTAATTCTAATGATATCACAAACCATCGAAAGCTATGCTGCCGGCTGAAAGCAATAACAAATTTACTTCTTGTATATGGTCAGTTTTACGGTAAAGGGTGTAACTTTCAATTTTTAGCCTTTTGGCCCACCCTGAACACATAGATTTACAGATCTCAAAGATTTTTTCACATGTGAGTCACCTCATGAGTAGCCACCTTGGGTAGCATAGTCAGGTCCAGGTATTGATGCGTTTTGTTTTGACAGTCACATATGTACCCTAAAAATGACCATTTTGTTGCATTGAAATTTATATACAATTTTTGAAATGTTAATAATTTTCTACAGCAACTGCAGAGATCTAATTTTTTATGTTAAAAGCATAGTTGTATGGTCAATTGAAATGACCAAATTAGTTTGGTTGGTAGCTGGCCCTGTATTTTAGAATACTATGTCTTCAAATTTGAGGTTTCGGAGGCTTCTTTTTCCGTTAACAATTGTTAGCAAACTTTGATGGACAGTAATGATTAGAGGATGTGTTTTGGTTACTTTCTTTTATGCTGAAAATAGTAAGGTACAGCTAAACTTTAGACTTATATCAAAGTTTACTTGATTCTACGGCTATTTGAAATTTTGTGATGATTTTACTTCATCGAGTGAAATTTCCGTTAGCAGTTTTGAAGCCTCCGAAACAAAATGTTTAGTCAAATAATATGAATATAGATAAGAGAAGTGACCCAATCTATATGTCAAAAAGTAGGATATGGGGCCCTAACCAAATAAACCAAAAATAGTTAGGATCCGCCAAACTCTCTGAAAATAGGAGACAATACAAATTTTCCGTTAACACGTGAAGCCTCCGAAACACATTGAAGCCTCCGAAACAGCAAAAACATCTAATTTGACATTTCTGATAAATTCTTTTAGTGTCTGCCCCAAATTATGCCATGAAATCATCAACAGACATGGACAGACAACAAAAATAATTTAAAAAATATGATATTGCAATAATTTTTTGAGCCAATACACTTTAAAGAGAAAAAGTGGTTTCGGAGGCTTCAAAAGGATGTTAACACTGCATTTTTGTGATTTTCTCTGGATAAAATCAAATTAGATTTATTGTTCACCCACCCAATGATCATTTATGACATATCCAAAGATATTTTATCACATTCCATTTTCTGGCTGCTTTGTTTACTCACCAATATAGATTTACTATACGATTTACCTATTTTTCCTAAACAGTGCAGACGTGTCATACATTACTCACCTCTTCATTCGGCAATGAAATATTGGCAGATGAGGATGTTGGCCCACAAATATGTTTAAACAGTGTACAGTTGTATATCAACCAAAAAAGACACAATTTACCCATCACTTTCCTCATAACATACATAATTTTCATAAAAACATAAGGCATACCGAATTAATTTTCCAGATGTTTCGGAGGCTTCATTTTATGTTAACAGCATGTAAATGGAATGTTTTCATTACAATTTTGTAATTCTAAGTCTATTGAATAACTGTTTGGACTGAATGAGACTTGATGGTTCATCAAGCAAGGTGTAGATAGTTATTTAAATGTGTGAAAAGCATTTATTTTGTAGGTTTCCTTTTGAAACAATGGAACAGGCTAGATATTGTGAGTAATGAAAGTGACTTCCAGCTTGCGTACATGCCCACATCATGCAACAGTAGTGCAACAAAGCAAGTAGTTGTGGACACATCAATGTTCTTAAGTTGGATTTTATAACTCATTTTGTACTCTTGAGAGAAGTTGAAGTGTTGTTTACCATTTTTGTATCACTCTTTCGACTGGTCAGACTTAAAAAATGAAGACCAAATAATTACTTGATTATTTAGTGTTAAATACACTATTTCCTTTTCTCTTTTTTGTTGTTGTTGAACTGAACACTATTCCTGGGCTGAAGATTCAAGGACTTTAATAGATGGATATTCAAGAGGGAAATATACACAAAACTAAGAAATATATTACTTTTGAATTTAAGGTTGTACTTTTACTGCATGATCACAAGCAAATGGTGGAAAATAAGTTACTTTTTGGATTTTTACACTTTTGACTCACTACCATAGATCTGAGTGAATAGGTTCGAAACATGATCATTTACATGTTCATTCATTTATAACCCATTGACAAATCCATTCCATTGTTACTCACATGGCATTTGTTTTTGCTATACTAAAATCTGACTTTTTCAGCTTTCCATTTCTTAACAAGTTCTTTGGCTTTCATCTCCAATACTTATTTGGAGGAAAGTAATCAATAAATTTGTGATTGGATAGAAAATAGCTAACATCTTGCAGATTATCATTTTTGTGGTGTGACTTGCATCACAGAGTACTGTTTTGGAATTTTGACATTTGATTACTTCTCTCAGACAGGTTTTTATGTCAGTCTGTATGTCATATCTGATGCATGCTATGTGCAGCACAATCTTGATACTATCACTGTACTTTCCGTATTTTGTCATGCTGGCAGAACCACTTGACTACTTTTGAGCAAACAAAATGTAGCTTATGTTACGAAACATCTTTTCTCATACATGTGTGAGACTCTATGACATGTTTGTGAATGTAGTTCCCAGTGAAGTAAACAGTGTATGGATAGTAATGGTTGTGATAAGATTGTTAAATGACATATAGACCTCTAAATAGCCTGTTGCCGTGAGTACATGTAGTTTACATGGGTGGGGTGACTGGAGAAGTTATGTTCATGAAGAACAATATTGAAATGATTGAAATCTTTATAATTTGTTTAGTCCTGGCTTTTCTGGAAAAAAAAAGTTACAACCCTCTACTGTATTTTGAAATTCAAAGGGTTTAAACTGTAGTCTTTGGGTTTATATTCTAAAACAAACTTAGATATTTAAACACAATTGCTGCTTTTTAATCTGCTTTTCCTAAAAGGTTGTCATTTTTAGAAACAGTAAAAGTTCTGTTAGTAATTTCTCAATGTGTTACTTTAAAAAGCGGGCCTCCTAGCTGTCACAGGAGTCACACAAACTGGAATTTTATATAATTATTTAACTAAAAAAAAAAAAAAAGCCTTTGAAGCATAAAAAAAAATAAAAGAGAAAATGATATGAAGCAGAGGTGACTTGTATACCACAGAAATAGATAGCAAAATTCTAAGTGTCACATATTATAGGGAAATATACATTTGGTCAACATTTTTTTAATTCAAAATTCATACACAATCATGGGTAGGGTATGTATCTTTTCAACAGGTGATTCAAAAAGACGAATAGGATCTTGACCATTTTATTTTCTATCTCCATGATAATATAACCCATATATTGATTATTCCGACTCCATTTTTTCAGTTTGATGATAACCCTTACAATGTTGTACATGGAATGGCTGATCGGTGTTTAAGATTGCTGTTCTATAACCATGATCATTGCATTTGATAGAGCTCTATGAGGATATCAGCCATGGTCCATATGCAAAAGAATGTTTAAAAGTCTATCAGCCACAGTCCATAATATGCAAAAGAATGTTTAAAAGCCTTTTTTCCCCTTTTTATATTTTACAACGCTATGTTGTAATCTAACCATCATGCCATCACATAGTCTATTTTCTATCCCATTCTCATCAACAGCTGAAATTGATTTCACATACTCTACAATTATGATGGGTGGCTTTATGTTTGTCAATATACATCCCACAAACTGTCCTTATAAAATACAAATAAAGCAAGCAAACATTATCTTTGCATTAAGTCTGAGCTGTAGTTGAACTCCTTGAAAGTAATCCTTTCTGCATTATGGTGAAAAGTTTGATGAATGCAGACAGCTATACATGTGTGTAGCCTACCCATGTTCTGCATTGCCAAAGTCATGGATATACACATGCAAATATACAACTGAGCATAAAGATTTAAAATCATATTTTTCTTTGTTTCTTAACATAGTTTATGTTGGAAAGTTTTTTTTTTTTCTGCATACAAATACATACTATTTTACATGTTACAACATTGTTAGTTATAAATTGGAAACAATCATCTGCATTAATGTACATGTACTTCATATCACATTATAATGGACATTTTTTGCATGTTAACATTTATGATGAAGCCTCCGAAACATGTGTTGCTGCTAACTTTAAGCCGCCAAAATAGGTGTTCCTAATCAGTGTACCTTTATTGCTACTGTTGCAGTTTCCTTTAGAATCATATTGCTACATGTAATGTCATAAATTCGAACTGAGCATCGCTCAAAGTGTGTACAGTTTGTTATTCACTTTTGTGGAAGCCAATTTCCTAATAATAATAGGTATGAAGAGTAAACATTATGCACGGCCATAAAATGTACATCTGCATACTGTTATTCACATTTTATTGATGCCCTGTTGTTATTCTAGCATGTTGTGATAGTTGCTTACTGTAGTTTTCTTATTCTAAGTGAATACTGGACTAGAACTTTGTGTTAACAGTTTTGAAGCCTCCGAAACACACTAGTTTGTTAACTGAAGCCTCCGAAACACACATGTCTGAAAATTTCAACTTTGTTAAAAATAATCGAATTTCTTTGGGATTTGGATTGATAAATGTTTGTTACCAAGAGATAATTTGGGGCTATGTTTAGAGTGGCTCTTCCTTCTAGAACATTCTTTTAACTTAAAAAGAGTTTGTCAGGTACCATTTTTACCTTGGAATTTGAAGTTCACATTCAAATAATTGCAAGAGCGAATATCTGTCTGGGGAAAAGTGTTTTGATATTTCAAATATATGTTCACAGCAAATGAAAAGTTGCATTGCATCCACCATTTATCTTCATTTGGTCGCTGTGGGTGACCAAAACATTCATGTTGTTTTTGCCTGAATTTATCTAAAATTCCATATTAGTCACTTAATATTTCATATTTAGCCTAAGAATTAAGCTCTGGAATGATGAAATATTGAAAATATAGACATTCCTATATAAAATAAAGGCAAAGATAAATGTGGAAACATAACTTTAATTTTTTACCCTTGCCACATCAAAGTTACACCCTTTACTGTAAAACTGACCATATTATAGAAAGAATGGCCACGCGAAAGTAACAAGATTAATGCTCTGTTACTGGGAATTTGAAAACAATAATGACATTGTTTCCATTCCTGTTGTGTCGTTGGTTGTTGGCGTGTTTCCTTTCAAAGAGTGAAAGTAGTAGTAGGTTAATAGATGTCGGCGTTAAAGCTTGTACAATATAACAATATTGGTCAAAGTTTATTATTCCGAAGGTTCATTTTTTTCCC
Source organism: Diadema setosum (assembly GCF_964275005.1). Taxonomy (NCBI): domain Eukaryota; kingdom Metazoa; phylum Echinodermata; class Echinoidea; order Diadematoida; family Diadematidae; genus Diadema; species Diadema setosum. The sequence continues at coordinate 18,500,367 of NC_092695.1, forward strand.
CAAAGGTTCATTATTCCGGAGGTTCGTCATGATATAGATAAACGGGCCCAAATTAGTTATTGCTGAAAGCAATAACAAATTTACTTCTTGTATATTATAGAAAGAAAGGCCACAAAGAAAGTAACAAGATTAAATGCCCTGTTACTGGGAATTTGAAAACGATAATGACATTGTTTCCATTCCTGTTGTGTCGTTGGTAGTTGGCGTGTTTCCTTTCAAAGAGTGAAAGTAGTAATATAGTAGGTTAATAGATGTCGGCGTTAAAGCTTGTACAATATAACAATATTGGTCACAGTTTATTATTCCGAAGGTTCATTTTTTTTCCCCCAAAGGTTCGTTATTCCGGAGGTTCGTCATGATATAGATAAACGGGCCCAAATTTGTTATTGCTGAAAGCAATAACAAATTTACTTCTTGTATATTATAGAAAGAAAGGCCACGCGAAAGCAACAAGATTAAATGCCCTGTTACTTGGAATTTGAAAACGATAATGACATTGTTTCCATTCAAAATTCAAAATGGTCACCTTCCTTGACCTAGGTCTAATTGGATGAATAGGAGAGCATGTATTTGGGAATTTTAGGACTTTAACTTGACTTTGGCCCTTTCATAAGTTTATGCATTAAGTAATTTTCAAGGTATGGAGAAAAAGTGCAATTTTTGTATTGTGTAGAAAATTGTTACCATTTTCATCTGGCCTTTGACCCTAAAATTCATAAGAGAATCACTGTCAGGCAGAACATGCATAAATATGTACTAAGTTTCAAGATGCCATGAGCCACTTCCGAGACATGGAGGAAGAAGCAAGTTCAGCACTTTCTCTTGATCTTTGATCTTTGACCTTTTTGGCAAAAAAAAAGAAATTGCCAGAGAATCTCTATTTTGGGTTATACATGCATACACCAAGTTTTAAAAAAAGTCCTGCTGGCATTGCATAAATATGAGGGAAATAGTAAAATTTTGAAGTGTTGCCCTTGACCATTGACCCCATGAACCCCAAATTCCCTAGATAATCACTTCCAGTCAGTACATGCATAATATATACTATGTTCCATGAAGATACCTTGAACAATATCCAAGATACAGAGAAAAAAAGTAAAATTTTAACATTTTCACTTGACCTTTTCACATTTGACCTTAACCTTATCACCCCAAACTTTTACCAGTGAATTTTAATTAGGTAATACCTGCATACACTAAGTTTCAAGAAAATATCTTTAGGCATTGCAGAGATATGAGGGAAATAGTGAAATTTTAAGCATTTGACCTCGACCTTTTGACTTTTGACCTTGAGCATGTGCACCCAAACGTTGATAGGCAGAATTTCACCCCCAATACACATACATGCCAAATTTCAGTTTTTTTTTTTGTTTTTTTGTTACGCTGTCCGCAAAATTCATTACGGACGGAGAGAAGGACGGACGGAAGGACGGACAACCCGAAAACATAATGCCTCCGGCACCACTTCTTGGCGGAGGCATACAAAAGAATCTAGATTACAATAATAGGTGAAGTAATCTTTGAAGATATGTAAATATTGATATGTACGGTATTGAAACTGTCGTGTTGATTATCCTTATGGTAAGTTACCACTCTCGTGGAATTCACTAAGCTGGGTCCACTCGCATAAGTCGATCTTCTCGGGACTGAGCAAAACACATCGACTTAGGCGAGTTTCGACTTGTGCGTAAGTCGAAAAAATCGACTTACAGTTACAACACGCGTACACATGTATAATGTACATTGTATTGTATGTTGTCTACTTAAATAAAGCATTCGAGTTTGATGTTCCATGAATGCATTAATGGCGTATTGAATAAATTCACGAAATTCATGACTGAGCTCATTTCCCCTGCATGAATGCCTGTGTGCGATACTGGAGGTGTGAGTATGTGTGTGAAGATGATCAGAAGAATGAGAGTTGATGAAGAGAAGTTTGATTAATATCGATATGTTGGAAACCCCTATCCAGGTAAGCCCGTTTCGGCCGTCATGAAATTACACCTCTCGTAAGGCCTTCAGTCTATTTGATGAAAAAAGACGTAAACTAAAAGTGAAGCTGAGTAGATCAAAGGTGATAGCGAATAAAAAATTTAATTTGTTTTCATATTCTACAAGATTTAATGATATTTAATCAATAATTTGGATGTAAGAAGTGATAGGGTCTCATACTTGCAATGATTATTATAGTATTACACGCGTTACGCAAGTGCGGAAGTCGACATTACCCTTAAATTTCTGTATAACCGTATTGAACCTTTTCCCTTTAATGTCGTGTAACTTTTTAAGAAATTGGTGTATTTAATAGCCGCTTTCACAGAATAATACTTATTTATGGGGTTTAACTTAAGGAAAATTCCGATGTTATTTGTAAACAGAAATTAAATGTATGGAAAAAACATTACTGAAATCTGTATTTCTTGGGAAAAATGTATTAAAAAAAATCCTTCCTTCCTTAGTATTTCATAACAACAACTATTTATTACATAAAACGGGGTATTAACTTGTAGGAAATCTAATTCTCTTTAATATGATACAATTTTTATGGTAATTTGATATTCTTAACTAAAGTTATTCAAAAATAATCCGTATCCTAGCAACGGGCGGCGGCCATCTTAGAAGTATGCAAATTAGACGCACGCGCAACCCTTTTTTTCCGCTGGCGACAAGCAGATTCGCAAAATACAGGTTCTGACGATCTTCGAACACATCGTAGATTTTTTTTTTTTTTTTTTTGGGGGGGGGGGTGCACGGGGACCATTTCTGAAGAATAGTAACCCAGTATGGGCAGACATGAACTACACAGATACTTCCCTTCATTTTGTTATGAAAAAATAAGATAGCCATGTTTCATTTTAAGCTCTGAAAGGCCATTTAACAAGTTCTTTATTTCTTAGGGCTTTTAGCATAAGATTCTTCTTTTTTTTTCACTTTAATCTTCCAATAAGAGGAAACTGTCACGTCAAATTTTTTTCTTTAACTTTTTAATATCAGATAAGTTGTGATTTTGGAGGGAATCCAAAAAGACAAGAAACTGTTCATATGGGAAGCTGAATGGATTGAGTTTGGTAACACAGAATAGAAAAAAAAAACATTTTTATTTCATATAAGGAATAGAAAGTGTAATTTTTCTTTCTTTCTTCGCCGATTTCGATGAGATTTGATCAATAGATAGCAGTGATCTACAACAAACCCCACATACAGAACCTACGCAATTGCGCGCGGAGACATTATAACCCTTAAATATTGCTGTAAAACCTATTGAACCTTATCCCCTTTAATGTCGTGTAACTTTTAAAGGAATTGGTGTATTGGAAAGCCGTTTTCACATGATAATAGCTATGTTTGGGGGATAATTTTAGGAAATTTCAAATGTTATTTGTAAATGCATATTAGATGTATGGAAAAGAACATTATAACCAAATTCCGTATCTTTTTAGAAAAATGCTAAAAAAACATAATTCCTTCCTTAATATTTCATGACAACAACTATTTATCCCATCAAATGGGGTATCAGCTTGTAGGAAATTTAATTCTCTTCAAAATGATACCATTTTTATGGTAATTTGTTATTCCTAAATAAAGTTATTCAAAAATAATCCGTCTCCTAGCAACGGGCGGCGGCCATCTTAGAAATACGCAAATAAGACGCGCGCGCAACCTTTTTTTCCGCTGGCGACAACCGGATTCGGAAAATACAGGTTCTGACGATCTTCGAACATATCGTAGAATTTTGTTTTAGGGGGGGGGGGGGGTGCACGGGGACCCTTTCTGGCTGCTAGACTAACTCTGGAGCCGAGAGCTGGAGCGGTGTGCCCGATATTTGCCCTTCAGCAAGACACTTTATCCACATTGAATATTACCGTTATTCACTTCCAAAGTTAAGAGCAAACATCTGACATTTATTCTAGCATCTTATGGAGCCGATTGTTACCGCTGTTCATTTCCAAAACTGAAGGCAAACATCCGGCTTTTTTTTTTTTTTTTTTTTTTTTTTGGTGGCCCGGCGTGCGTTTTTGTTGACCCCGGTCGCATATTAACCATTCGCGAAATCGTGATTCGATTCGCGAAAAGACTCAGCTAAGTATATACAGTAAGGCATAGATCGCTACACTCGGCAGGGGCTACGTCGTCCTTTCACCAGGTCTGGGTAACGGAAACCAAACTCTCGCGTGAGTTCTTGCGTTACCTATCGTTAATGTCAACGAAACATCGTTAATTTGCGCTTGGGATCGTTAGTCATCGTTACTACAACTGCGTTAATTTTCCCGATCGTAAGTTTGCGTTAATAGGGAGCTTTAGATTTTAGACGCGCGGACGTTCAAAGAGAAAAAAACATGATCTGAGCGTGCGCAGTAACTTGATCCGCGCTACTGCGCACGCTCAGATCATGTTTTTTTCTCTTTGAACATCCGCGCGTCTAAAATCTAAAGCTCCCTAATAACGATTCAGGTGAAACCGCTTGCGTTAATGAAACGTTAATGTTTATTAACGCAAAGTTTCTTTTTGTATACTGTATGTAAACAAAAACTGGCGTCTCGTGATTTTGACAGTGATTTATAACACAATAAAATCTTATTCGACTTAGGCACAGTGAATTCAATGGTTTTTCCGTGAAAGTGTTCTTGGAATTTCATCGACTTAGGCGAGTATTCGACTTAAAAAATTCGACTTGTGAGTGAATTAATACACGTAAGTCAATGGGGAAAAATCGGGACTTTTTAAAATCTTCGACTTGCGCGATTATTCGACATATGCGACGTCGACTTAGGCGAGTTTAACTGTACAACGTAGTTAGTCGGAGCGGAAGTGGATGAGCTAGTCGGAGCGGAAGTGACTTCAAATCATGAGAGCAGCACACGCGGAAAAAATGTACGTAGAAGACGACAAGCTTTACATAACACACGAAACGCATGAGGTCAATTCCAGCGTAACGGACATGACATTCAGACAACTTTTTTTGGAATTCAAACCATCACACAGTGAAATTGGCAGTCTCCAAAAGATTCTAATTGAGTTTATCAGACACATTTAAGTATATGTAACATACACAGAAAATTTCATGGAAATTTATCAAGTGGTTGTCGAGAAATTGCATTTTTTGCGAGCGTAACGGACATGACACAAAATGGACAAGGCATTTTGATCTACTTACCATTATGAAAATTCCTGTGAATTTTTGGATAAGAAGCAGCTGGTTTTGGTCTTGATTAAACCTTTAGGTCACGCTTTACTCATAAAGTCCTATTTTATAGTAGTTTTACTGTTCATTCTTTTTTAATAGTTTAAAATATTGCGTAACAGACATGACACTTTGAGTGTAACGGACATGACAGTTTTGTCCACTTTTTTTAAGCTAACAGAATTTTTTTATTACAAGGAATAGCAGATATTTAATTGTTGACAAAGTGAGGTTAGAATATACGGACAGACATCATAACTGCAATCATGTAATATTTCTTATATTTTCATCATTTTAGGGGGGTTGGTCTTTTTATGTATTTACAAAATAAACAAATATAAAAGAAATTCGCTCCTGCACCAGCTAGCTACAGTTAGTGAGAAATTTCCAGTTACTACCACCCACCATAGCAAAACAGGACATATTTATAACTATCTTATATTATGGTGATTTTTTTTCTTTATGGCCTAATATTTGATACTGTAGTATTATACACTAGTGTAACGGACATGACACCCTTGTAATAGAACCACATTTTCACTTCGTTGTTTTAAAATAAAAAGATTGAAATAACTGCACACTGCTACTACATTATATGTTCATGAACAAAACATCAAAAAGTCCTTTTGCAGGTTTCAGTGATCTAACAGCTACTCTAAAGCACATGGAATACAATGCCCAGATTACCACAATGGTATACAAGTACAACACAGAAGAACATAATTATCTTCATCTCTGCGGATAGGAAAAGAAAACTGAATGAACCAAATCTGTATGAAATAAACAGTTTGAATGCAACATCATTAAAATGCACTCATGATTGCATCAACTTTTACGCAATGGAACAGGACCACAAAACTGTCTGGTACCATTCTCAAATTGGTGTAATCATCTGAAAGAAATATGGTATGTTTATTTCATTTCTGCAAAGTTCTTTCTTTGAAGTAGAATCATCCTCTGTTATCCAATCTTGAATAGACTATTGTAAAAACTTCCACTACTAGTACTGGTACTTTATCATTTTCAACAAATGTTTTCTTTTCTTGGTTAGAAGTGAATGATCAAGCCCCTTGTTTTCTGAGAATTTTCACAAAATATCATTTTCATGTAGAGTGGTTACCTGGGCAACAAAGTATTTCATGTTTTCTTCATGGCAAATTCAACTTGTACAAACTGTATAATAAACTTATTGCTTGCTTAGACACTTCTTGGGGCTTGTCAGAGTGGTGTACTGGTTACCTATTCTAACCAGCTTGGGAGCAGGACTTTTTAAAATACTGGATGCTCTCCCTACTAACTGGTTGCAACTGATTATATAGTGTACCTTTCAGTGGATAAACATCTTCTCATAGCATCTCAAAATTGTGCTTTTGTACGATGCTGTGTGCTGTCATATATACCCATATATCCCTTGGCGTAGAGGTACATCTACTTTAGTTGTATTGATGAAATGGATAGGCAGCATTCAGACCGACTTTCCCTGACCATAGAGCTACATTGTACATGTACTTTTAACACGCTTAATATCGCCAACAATTCCATCCTCCGCGCTCTTGGCATGTGATATCTCATTAATATTCCATCTAAGGTGTGGATTTATAGAGTCGTAGAGAATAAGAGAGGTACATGTATCGATACAGTACACAAACTTTTTTTTTTAATTTTTTTAAGACAACACCATCATTGAAGACATTGATGCTGGTTGCTCACTGGATGCACAAGGATCTAGTCATGCAGGAGTTCCTGGCTGTTGTGTTGACTCCACGGTGGATACATGTTAGTGGTCTACGATGTACAAAGTGTACTTATAATCGTAGAAAGTGCTAATTTTACGTATTAAAGGGAAGGCCAACAGTGAAAACTCCATTGTCTTCCCTTTAGGAGTCCATTGTCTAAATACTCCTTGGAATGACAGCTGCTGTTTATCAGTCAGGATTACAAGAGGTGGGAATGGATCAAACCGGTGTAACAGGGTAGCAAAATCATCTAAAATCAACAATCTTCCAGTAGCAGAAAGCAAAGTCTGCATGTTTTTGTTTCATTGAGTAATGTGCAGACTTAATCATTTACTCAAGTATAGAAATGTCGTACTATCCTCAAGCAATTGAAACTAATCACCACCCTGTTTCACTGGGCCACAGTGTTATTTCTGCCACTTGTCTAATATGAGGTGTCATGTCCGTTACGCCATTTACAGGAAAACTAGAAGTGGTATAGAAAAATGATTTCCACACATGCAAGGGGATTCAATTCTAACATAGAAAATGAATTTGCAGCAACTTTACACTAATTTCCTCCTTGCTATGAAAACTTACAGTAAAAAACGTAACGGACATGACACTTCTAATGTTATAGAAATCACATAACTTTGAGGAATAATGGGTCAAAAAATGATCAATGCTAAGGAAGTTGGTTGTGATTTTCCATTGATATATACACTTGACTACAATCTAAAAGCTGAACAAGGCCTCTAGGACATATCTGGCCTTCTTTAGAGACAGGAACACTAAACTCTTAAAAAATAGCCAAATTTTTGTGCCAATGCAACACATCATACATTATTTTCATTGACTGAAAAAAATACCAAATTTTGTCATGACAAATATGCGACTAGTGGAAAATGAAAATTATGTTACTTTTTTTAGAATATTTGAGAACTGAAGTGAAACTCAAAACTTCATTTTTTCACTAAAGTGAACATTTCTCATGGAATTGCCCACGAGCATACGTAAAATGCTACCACGGTACCTTGGGTTGAGCGTTCGTGGTAACAGTTAGTTTGTTGATTATTAACTATACACAGCCCAGTCGCCGCTGTACATACGTAACGTAGCGCGACAGGGCTGTACCAGCGAAGCTCCAAACACGAAGAGGGTCCAACGATCGCATGCGATCGGATTGAATTTTGATACTTTAGATCATTTTTTTGTCACTTCAAATTCATCTGACGAACAAAATGATAATGAGACTTCATATCTATGCTATGAATATTGAAATTTAGATTTAACAACTTACCTAAAATGATGGTTATATGCAGCATGTGTGAACGGTTCACGAACGGTACATCGTCTTTCACGCCAGGCCATTTCCAATATCCGGGAGGTCACATGATCTGAATGCCCTTTCAAAAGGTCGCGCTGTCGACCGTGCTGCTACACCAACACTCGAGCAGCGCATCGCACGCACGCAAAAGATTTCCGCAGAGATCAAGGCGCCATTTTGAATTCTGCAACGATGAACCCCGACGGTGTCGGGGAATCCGCCAGAAAGTATCATTTTTTGGTTCCACGGACTTTATAAAGGACGTATAAATTCTCATAAGTTTTGTAGTTGTGTTGTGGTTCCCCACTTTGAAGGTGCCCGCTCGCTGGTCAGACGCTGTATTCGTGTAGCGTATTAACAGCGTCTGGTCAGGCTAGTTGATTATGTGAATCATCGCACAATCTACTCCGAAAAATTCAATCACTAGATTCTGTATTTCTAACTGTAAGACTAACAGTGAGTGTTAGCCCTGCTAGCTTCTATATAATCTATCCAGAGTCTATTAACACTGACTATATTAAACAGACAGTTTTAACACTAATAACAGTTAAAGAGGTCTATCGTCTCTCGAGTCACTCAATCTAGCTGTAACAATTAATTACTAATCATTAGGCTCCCAGGTACCATTTGGGTACGAGGGATTTAACTTAAACGTTAGCAGTTAGAGATTTAGAGGGCCTAGGCCCTACGTTTAATATGGGTTATTTACTCCTGTGGGGTTTAATAGTGTTGCATCTTATCGAACTGATAGGCCAACGTAAGAACTGAATAACTTCTCATTGACAGTAATGACACCCGGCTTCATCTTTTCATGAAGACGGGAAGTCGAAAGATCTACCACAAAGTAAAACTTGATGTGACACTTGCGCCTTGCGGATACCGGAGATTGTTTACTTTTCCCATCAGTCACTGACTGACTTTGTTCCTTTTGTCCATAAACTTACAATTAAGGCGAATTTCCAGAAGTGAGCTGAACAATTGCCGTGATTTCCCTCTGTCTTCTTTCAATTCGATTCGAAGCACTGTAGTGTAGACCGCAGAAAACCGGATGCCCTTATTCGCTTGGCATTGGGGAATTGACCATCCCAGCCTCGTTTTATACACGCGCATAACATCCGATCATAGCAGCAGAGCAAGATCATCACACAAAGGATCCCCCGACCTTGCGCCTCGTTCGTGATCGTGCCTATTACATACAGTACACGATGCAGCTTGACCACAAGAGTTCTGTGAGCTTGACAGCCATAACGCGCGTATCGCGCACGCCGCCGCGCTCGCCATCCACACTCAGGGAGGTGGGACAAATCGTACGTACGTCTACAGTCGTGACCAAAGAGCACAGCATAACTTCTATGAGATGCTACTTGGCCGTGGGGATCCGGCGCGCGGATCGTGGGGCAGTCAGTCAGTGCACAAAATGCCATGGCTGCGGAGTTCAAGTAAGCACGTGTGTTTGTTTACATCTAACGTTAGACCTATCATTATCTCAGATCTTTGGTAACATTTAACTAAATGTCAAATGTTTATTCCTTTGACTGTTCATTTTCTTGCAGAACGGCTCAACCAGTGGAGTTCTACAGGCAGTTTCTGGTGAGTTTATAAAGTGCAAATCACGAACGAGCAACTGATTCTCAGTAAGGCCACACAAATTCAATCGTGTGGGACTAATAGTATGTGAATCGAGGTGCTGATATACAATTGTAGGCTCTTGCGATAGGGCCTACTGATAGTAAATTTATGCTATCTTATTGTAACAGTTAGATAGCTAGTCTTGTCATGTCTTATCTTGAAGAAGTAATCGCTTTTGCAGCTCATTCTGGAAGCTAAACTGGGATGGGATGCGTGTGCAGTCAATGGCTGACGTCGTCGCGACAGTGACGTTTGAGAATAAATTTTGTTTATTAAAAATTTACAATAAAAAGTGAAAGGTGCAGCTAGCTGCAGGTGCAAGTAAAAACAAAGCTGGTGACATCATCACTTAACAACAACAAGGAGGTTTTTCCGTTGCGGGGTGCTGTGTGTGAGTCCTTGACCGAAAGATCGATCTGTATCTGTCCGTCGGGGAATGTTCCGCGGAGACTGCGTCTGGCTTCACGGATCCCCTCCGTATACAGACCGAAGTCAATGATCCCAGCTCCTGTGTGGAGCAACGCGCACAGATCAAACGTTACGATAAACCAAATTTTAGACTGCTTTTTTACATTCAAACAAGTTTGACATGACATGACACATTATGCAGCAATATTTGGGGTTACTTTCTCACATTGTGCAATCGAAATACTCACAGTAACTCGGTTATAATGCAGAAATTTTATCCATATCCCAACATCGCTGTTTGCTAGCAGTAAGTCGCCATTTTGAATCTGTAAACCAATCACATGCGAGGTACTTGTTTAGTGAAAAATAACACGTAGAAACTACCTCGCATGTGATTGGCTAATAGATTCATACTGTATGTTTCTGCAATTTGAACGTGACGACGCGACGGGCTGGTTGATGTGTGTTTTACGTTGAAAATTCTACCGAAATGTTGGATTATTCATTAATCTGGTGAGTGTAGTCTATTCTTGAATAGTTGATATAACTATACAAGCTTAAATTTGCCGAGCTACGATTTATGTAGGGCCGTGAATTAGACGCAATCGAGAAGGGTGAGGTACCTCACCCAATTTTCAATAGAGACAGTGGTTAAGAATATCCACACAGCAATGGGTACTGGTACCTTCCGTCTGTCTACGGAGGACAGCGTCAATGGCAAAATATAAAAGAGTCCTCCGGACAGACGGATCTTTCTGTCTATGTGAGTCCCTGCTGAGTGTTGCAGTTAAACAAGGAGGTAGCCTGACCAGACGCCGTGCGCAGGGCTGTGTAAAAATAGTTAACAAGAACTAAGGCAGCCTTTGAAATGGTCACACAAAAAAAGTCCTAGTCCAGCATGTGCTGGTGGCTGCATACTTCTGACCGACAGCTGGGGTGGGAAGGCAACCACCTGGTCCTGGAAAGGGGTGAGGGAAGATGAGTTTGATAGCTGCATAATTTTTACAGGGAAGTCGATACCAGATTCTCATAGATTGTACATACGTGGCGTGGACAAGGAGTATACAAGTAGATCTACTTTAAGTTGTATGCATCCACAGACGTAGCATCAGGTATGGCGAGCTTGAGGGGGTGGTCTTGTCTGCCAGTAGATGGAGCCAGCGTGATACTAATACTACGATGAAGAGGAATATCCACTATATTGTGATAGATTTTGAAGAGCATAGCTGCTTGTGCAAAGAGTGGGTCAACATGGTCAAGGTCGAGAGAAGAGACAAGTTGTGATGAAGATTAGCCCGACCAGTTGTACAGTGACAGGGCTGTGTATAGTTAGATGGAGATGTGCTCCTCCTGTGATCTTGATGAATGAATCGAGCTGCAGCTTTCCAAACACTTTCCAGTCTTACTTATTTTTAATGTTACTCTATATTTTTCATTGCTCTGAATTCCGTTTTCAGAGGATGAAATTTTGAGCGAAAATAACACTTGCTATTCGCAAAGTCCTGAAAATTGCAAATCTTGCAAAATTATATTCGAGTCCATTTCAATCAAGTTAACCCCTTCACAAAAAGTTATCTTGAGTGTGAGTTTTACTACTGTGGTGCACAATCGTATTATAAATTCCAGACACAATTTTCATAATGGAATAATCAACGTCTTTCACATCTTATTCATGCACCGGAATCACTATACATACCCACAATTCACCATACACATTCGTACAGTGTGGACGACAAAGAGAAAAACGACAAATGAGGCTCAAATTTTGTATTGAACCTTAAATAAAAGGTCTGAAAACATGAACACTTCAAACAATTTACACAGTAAAATCTTGTGATAAATGGACATCTTCTTCTAAAGCTGAGGTGAAATGTGAATTTCTCTTATCAATAAAGCATTTCTACATTTTGGTGTCACATTTTGGTGATTTCTAGCCCATATGGATTTATGCATTCGGAATATGTCTCGGAGTAATACCATGTCTGTATATGTACTACCAATTGAACACTGACTTATCGTTACAGTATCCCTGATCCTATAAGGGGAGGCACCCTGGAAACTTCATTAGAGGACTCCAAGTCTTCTTTTCCCAATAAAAGTATTTATTTACTATAGTATTAATTCATTTAGAGTAAAACTAAGCATCTCAATTCAAGTCCTGGATGGAGCCCATGATCTCCACATGGAGCTCAGCGACAGGGGTTGAAAGTAGTGAAATGTACAGACAAGAAGAGATGTAGTCCTGAGTAGATTGGTATTTGTGAGCTTTAGATCTGCAACACAAATGCAAAGACGATGCAGCCTTCTGGGTTGTAGACAATGGAAATAACTGTCTCGCGCATGTGCAAAACACCATTTTTGGCCTAATTGGTGTCTTCTTCGCATTCACGTCGTAGATCTAAAGCTTGCTATTGTCATAATTAAGAACTTCAAGGTACACACAGTATACAAATTATTTCTATGATTAAGTTAATGCCAAGTTGGAATTTTGTTCCTACGAAACACTTCTTGATACAGTCAGTGCATGGGTACTAGGGCAACATTGAGGAGAATATGATTATATTTTGTTGTATATGTTCCTTTGCCATGAGTTATTCTGATGGTATTGATATGATTTTGATATGCATAATATTTGAATTCTAGAAAGCTGAATTAAGACCAGATGGAAGAGAGTTAGGTGAAATCCGGTCAACTGTCCTCAATGTAGGTAAGTGCTAAAGTTTTCTGTCTCTAGCTTCAGAGATAATTACTTAAATATAGTCACGTATATGTCTTTTGATTGTCTTGTTATTTCTATTCATTGATACAGTTTTTCTCCCTGGGTTGCTAAAGCCCATTCTTTTTGACACTGGAAAATATTTCGACATTTTTAAGTTGAAAACTTGATCCCTCTAGTTCTATTAAAATATAATATGTATTTTGATATGAATCAAAGCAACCAAGTCTTTAAATCTTGGGTAAAATGATGGTAAGCTTAAGCAAGTATGTATGCATCAGAATGTGTCCAAATTGGTAGATCAAGTTTATCTGTTGAATCTCCTTTTTGTTCTTAGCATGTGTTTTTAAAGTCTCTTTTTTTTTTTAATGAATGCTTTGAATCAATGAAGCAAACAAATTCAAGCGGGTTTATTTGTGATATCCCAGTTTCAGCTAAGGTATCAATTGAATGATATGTGAATATCCAGAAAGTGAATATACTTTCTGTAACATCTTTCTTTTTTTTTTTTTTTGTCTGGTAAATATCACTGATCCTAGAAAAGAAAATATCACTAAATATTACTAAAAAGGAAAATTTTCATTGAAAACTGTGTGTGCAACAGCAGAATCAAAAAATTATTACTTGAGAAATTTTTACCTAATCCAAAATACATGTGTCTTTCTGTGTGCATTTTCCTTTGATAATTTTTCTCTGAATCTTTTGCATTTCCTTTCATTATTGTTATTATTAAATCATTATTTTCTAAACATCAGATGAGCATTTACTGTATGATTGACAATTGTGGTCTCCTTGTAATCGTGTGTTTACAATTGTACTTGTGACTATACCAGTATTTACTTTTCACTTTGTCTGAGGAAAAAATTCTGACATTTCCTTAATTTCCTTGTATTTTGATAGAATCCTGTACAAGTTATGCCTACGTTTGTATTACTACAAGACTGATAGTATATGAAAATAATTATACTCTTAAGCACCATATTAAGTTGCAGATGAGAAAAAAAAAATATGAAGGAGGATGAGAAAGAAAAAAAAAACCTGATGTTTACTACATAGATGTATAAAATCTTTGAGATTATTATTTGTTGTTTGATATCATCGGTAGGTTCCATAAGTACTTCTGATGGGTCCGCCCTGGTTAAACTCGGCAATACCACAGTGGTTTGTGGGATCAAAGCGGTATGAGCTCCTCATTGTTGCACAGTTGCTTATAAACTCTGTGTCTTTTGTTAGTTGGTTTGTTTGCTTGTTTGTTGCCTATGCTTTTTCTATTTTTTTTTTCAGTTACATTTTGATTGACATAAATGAAGTATCACATAGTAGTGCATATGACAACACTGAGTGTAATTCAAAGTCTGTAGCAATAGTACTTGGAGATTCCCAGTTGTAGTCCAAAATTATGTCAAACTTAGTCTGATTATTTAGTTTTTGTTATTGTTAAAATTATTGTCTTGAGACACCGGTAACAAATAGAAACAGATTTTGGGAAGCAGGAAAGTGACAACATTTTAATTTTCACTTTTCTCATTGAGATATTTTTTTAACAAGAAAGCAATTTGAGAATTTATTCTTCTGTTAACTCAATGCAAGTCAATTTAATGTTGTTTATTTGTTCATTTCATGATATTAGAAGAAAACAGTCTTCCATTTGCAATGGTTCTTGCATGTATGCATAGAGTAATGATGGTCATATGTTGTATCACTGGTAGGATATATGTGAGTTTCATAGTAAATAGTCAGCATTTTTATGTTATTTGTTAAATTATGATGACATGTGCATATTGATATGATTCTGTTTTTATTGTGAGCAACATCACTTAAATATAGTGATGGTGGTTGGTTTAGAGATTACTGTGCGATCGCCAATATTTTCTCTAAAAGTTTTTTTATCCTTCCATTGCAGGAATTTGCCTCTCCAACAATAGAAGAACCAAAGAGAGGATTTTTAGGTAAGACCAGCAGTCACCCTGTTGTTGTGGTCCGGGGGTTATTTGTTGCAGTATTCGCCATGCTGTAGAGTCTTTTGCACACCCAAAAATATTCTGACAAATCTGCAACAGACCTTTTTTTTAAAATCTTTTGAGCAGTGTGTAATGCCCAGTGCATGCAGTACTGCCACTACTCATGTCAAGAACAATACACACACAATCAAGTTATTATGCAAACATGTAGATGCACTCAACTTGGGTAGCATGCATCACTGTCAGGTTGCTAGTCTAGATTCTTAATTACTTGTTGGACTGTACAATAGGAAAAAAGGGTCCAGAAGCCAGACTATGACATATCAAGCTATTTAATATGAATAATCTTGTTCCCTTGGACCATTATTTATTTTACCTATATTGTGTATTCAAGGCTGGGAAAAAAAAAAAAAAAAAAAAAAAAAACCTGCGAGGGTAACTGCTGTGGGGCTTGCAGAAAGTCACCAGGTTTGCTGAAAACTTGTATAGACTAGTCAAAGTCGGCGAGTGCCCTCCAAACCATGGCAATAGGGCAATGTAGACTGTAAAGAGGAGTTCATGTCAAGTCAAAAAGAAGTGAGCAACAAAAGTGGAGTGATGGGTCAACTTGTAGAGAAACCAGACGAAATGATCAGAGGGACATGACAGCTTGAAATGCCTTTTCAGTCAATTATTTCACTGGGTACCCTACGATTGTATGAGCATCTCAAACTACCCCTCATTGTCACATGATGGACACCTCTTGTGTGGTGAGCAAGAGATGCCCCTTTCACATGACCTGTTTCAAGGTGCCCTTCATATCTTTCATGCGTTATGTACATGACCCAATCACATCAATTGGTATCATCACCTTTTTGTTTTGTTTTATTTTGTGTACGTTACTCCCTGACTTGATAGTCATGTGACCATTCTTTCACTTCTATCCGCAGCAACAATTTTTCCTCCTTTCTGGTTTCTGTGTAGACATTGATGTTACATGGCACACTTGCCCACTTCAGTGGTAGAATTGCATGTGTGAATCAATGTTGAGGGTTGTCATGTGTACTCTTAAGGGAATAGCATTCCATGTCTTTTCATAATTTACGTACATCTAGCACATTTCCCTTTATAGAATGAGTAGCGAGAATCCTGCGATCTCATTGGTTGAGAGCTATGTGTTGATTTTTACTGGCTGCACGCTGAGTCACAGTGGTAAACATGTGTATCACGTACTTATAGCAAGAGTATGCATACTTGTAACAAAGGTTTGCGCACTAAGCAAGCGTTCGCGCACTCAGTACGAGACGCCTATTGGCTAAAACAACCATGCATCAGTATTTACTGATGCATGGCTGGCCGTGCTTCCAGTAAAAACTGATGGTTTTCGAGCTCTCGTCAATGCCACGCCAAAAGGAAATGCATCCAGTAATTTTGTCATCGGGTAACACGATAGAAAAATAGGTTTTTGGCAAGAAAATTACCCATTCTATAAATCAGATGACGCACATGTCTTTTCGTGCGTCAGTCGGAATATAGTGTGCATGCGGTAACTATGGAATTTAGCCTAAACCCACTCGGCTTCGCCTCGTGGGTTAAGCATTCCATAGTTACCTTATGCACACAATTCCGACTGACGCACTCAGACCTGTGCGTCATTTGTATATTAGTGTGTTTTTATCTACATGTATGATCATGTGAAGCGTTTTCTGTGATTTAAATTATTAAATATGTCTTTGAAGTCTTATGTATGCCGTACCCTTCTTACATTGGCATATTTTCCATTGTTACGCAATGATTTGTATTTCTTCTTGTCTCTCTGCCCCCCTGCAGTTCCCAATGTGGATCTACCCCCTCTCTGTGCCTCCCGCTTCAAGCCGGGCCCACCCAGTGAGCAGGCCCAGGTCACCTCACAGTTTGTGGCAGACACCCTCTCTAGGTAAGCAAAGGACAGTGGTTTATCAAATGTCTGCATTGATAACTTAGGATAAAGATGACTGAAGTACTTTTAGAGCAGAGAGAAAGGAAATAACTGCAAAAGTGGAAATGTAAGCATAAGTAATTCTTCCCCCTCGGTCTGATAAAGATGAATTTTGCATGTTTTTAATTCCATGTGATCAAAGCATATGATAGTATCAGTCATACATAAAACAGAATGTTTGCATGCTTTTCTTTGTGTGTTAAAGATAATAAAAGTTTTGGCACCTCAAAAGTGTCCTTGAATTTCCTTGTCTTAGTTTGTGTTTCAGGTTAAAGTACCTTTCATATAACTAACACTTACTCGCCCCAAAGTGCTCTCATGTCTTAGTAATCATGCAATTAACTGCGACCAGCAGCCCCATACGCATAGCGACCAGCAGTCCCATACGCATAGCGTAATCGGGCTTCGCATTGTAGCATTCAGGATCATGACAGATTTAGTATCGCAGGGTAAATGTCAACTTAAAATCCCATAAATTCTTCAATTTGAAGACTTATAGTAGAGCAGATAAGCCCTCAAAATCACGTGAATTGTGCAAAATTTGACTAAAGCATGAAACTTTCACCAGTGTTAGTACATACCATAAGATTTATTTTAAGATCGGGAGGTAAGTCTGATTTGACCTCTGATGACCTCCAGAGGTCAATGTACTTTAGATATCAGAAAATCGATGTTTTTAGACATTTGCAAATGATATATGTGGTTATGTTGCACTAAACATGCATTTATACCACAGAGAAATCATTTCCAGATTCAACAGAGCACTGACAGGTTTTTACCTTTGACCTCTGATGACCTCCAGAGGTCAATGAACTTTAAATATCAAAATATCGATGTTTTTAGACATTTGTGAATGATATATGTGGTTATGATTCACTAAACAGGCATCTATACTTCAGGGAAACCATTTTCTGATTCCACAGAGCATTGACAGGTTTTAGCCTTTGACCTCCGATGACCTTTGGAGGTCAATGACCTCAAAATATTATACTGATCTGTGATGTCATTGGTTAATGGTAACCATTGTTAAGATGTACAAAACAAGCATATCTGTCTTACAATGAAATTGTCTTCATATTCTAAAGAGCAGACAGGTTTCTACCTTTGACCTCCGATGACCTTGAGAGGTCAATAACCTCAGAATATCAGAATATTGAAGTATGACATCATTGGTGAAAGGTCAAACATGGTAAAGATGTACAAAACAAGCATATCTGTGTACAATGACATCGTCTTCATATTCCAAGGCACACAGACGAGTTTCTGCCTTTGACCTCTGATGATCTCGAGAGGTCAATGACCTCAAAGTATCAGAATAGTTTGGCATCATCAATGGTAAACATGATGATGTTTTAGAGAGCACTCGTAGGCCCTGTTTATTAGCGAGCCATTACCGTTCACCTATCACACAAGGTCAAATACCTCGAATGAAATGTGAGGATGTTAATATTGATATTGCGATAGTTAATAGTTAATAATTGTTTATAATGTAGGGCTTACAAACAAAAAGTGGCTACTCATTCCGCAGAACTTTTCAGGTAATTATCTAAGTCGGGTATGTGCACAGAGCAAGGGGTGTCGATCTGTTTTCACGTGGGGGGGGGGGGGGGGACTTGGAAAATATGTAAAAGCATAAGTTCGTGGTGCAAAGGAACGAAGCGGAGGGGGAGGGGGAGGATGTGGGTGGGGGATTGGATTTTTGCAGGTTTAGACCTTAAATCAGTGATTCAGTGTAGCTCTCGTTTAATGTTTGCGTCATCACTTATACGGAAGTTGATGGGGTGTGGGCGCATCTCACCTACCCTCCTCCCAAAGGCGAAGTTTTTTTTTTTTTTTTTTAAAGAATCTGATGCATACGTTTTGGGGAATATTTGGAAAATTATGGATCACCAAGGTGTACCAAGTCTATATGGATGGGAACCCAGCAAGCGCAGCGTTGGCGAGGGTAGGGTATTCCACTCCCATTCGACAGAGCTCTTGTATTTTGAGAAATGAGATTCAGAGACCTGGCACACAGGCACTTTTGAAGGAATACCTCGAAATTGTATCAAAAAGGTGTAGTGTGTCAGCCATCTATGAAGGAAGACCAATTGACAGAAGGATGTGGGTGGAGGTATCCCCCTCCCACATTATGGAGCTTTTGCATTCTTTTGTTTGCAATTCAATGATCTCGTGCCACTCTTGGTTGAACCACCATTTTGAAAAAAGAGTCCATACCCAAATGTGTAGCCATAATCAATGCATGGAGGAGAGGTTGATACAGCGAGAGGAGGGTATGAAAGGGGCTGTCCCCCAATCCTTCCCATGCAAGGGAGCCTTTGCAGTAAGAATAGAAATATAAAAAAAAAAAATCTAGTATACACATTTATAATGGAATATTTGGGAAATTATCAGTAAAAGAAGTGTACCAAATCTAAGGGTAGAAACCGAGGAGGGATTGTTAATTGAAAGATACACGACCCCCTCCAACAAGAGGGATTTCTCTTTAATATGTCGGAACTGAAATTAAAGATCTAGTACATACTTTGTGATGATATAGAACAAAAAATGGGACAAAAGCACTGAGCGTATATGGAAGGGGACATAACGAAAGATAGTGTGGGGGAGGGGGTATGCAAAGGAGATTCTGCCTTTTAATCTGGTGCATACTATAGCTGAAATGTTCAGTGACAATTCATTTTCTGTCAAAAAAGTGAAGAAAAAAAATCACAATCTCAGGAAATACTTGGAGGCAAAGTTTTATGTCCCCACCATTCCCCCTCCCATATTTTCTAGGGAGGCGGGGCAAATGCCTCTTGCCCTCCAAAATGACCAATCGTGCATATATAGGAAAGCCTTTTCATCTTTGGAATTCAAATAAAAATATCTCTTAAAAACATTTTTCATAGAATAAGGGAAATTATCATTCTCCAAAGTATGTTATATCTGTGGAAGGAACCAAGCAGTGGGAAGGAGTCTATCGAAAGGAGATATCCCCTCTCACAGAAGGGAGATTTTGCATTTCAGAATTAAATTTTAACAATCCGATGCACACCTAAAGTGAAAAACTTGGGCAGTTTTCTGTCTAAAAAGCAAAAAACAAAAAACAACAAAAACTAACAACACCAAAAACTGATGCCCCGGTATGTGCATGTGTTTTATTCCACTTGTTGAAAAGAAGAGAGAGTTTTAAGAAACAATATTGTTCAGTGGTCGCTATCCCGGTCAAGTTAATTGTTTATCAATAAGGTGATTTCCTTCACCTGTATACCTTAAGATGATGTAGGCCTGGTATTTGCCTTGCACGTTATTACATCTATTTCTTTTTTAGTATTCTCGTTTATATTTTGATGTGAAAGTTGTTTACTTTGCCACGATTTTATTTGTACATAGAAAAAATAATCCCAGACTGAAAATGAAACTGATACAATATTTAATGATTGACATGATGCACATATTGTGTATTTCTATAGCAATAAAAGTGAGCAATTCAAAAGGCGTGTACTCATTTCACATAAACATTAGCGATGATCCTCTGACCCCTGGAGGATATTGAAAGATATGCATCAAAATGTAAGAATATTGATGTCTGGTCTCATTGGTTTGTAATGGCCAGCTGCTTATGAAATAACAATTATATTTTTAAAAATGCATTTTGTGTGTGTGTGTGTGTGTGTGTGTGTGTGTGTGTGTCCAAAATTGTATGCAGAGTATTCCACACACAGTTCAATTTTGACTTCCATCTAGGACAATGAGCGGTTACTTTTTTCTCAACTACACTGTAATATCAAAATCTATTGAAAAAACACGGTGGCGGCTGGGTCTAACACATTGTCATTCCTTTTCGTTGGAGATCCATGCGGGATGGTCAAAACAAACATTAAAAACAAAGATATCTCAGACCTAGTGTTATAACAAAGCATCATATCCTCATATACCCAACCCAACCCTCTATGCCCAGACAATGTAAACCACCCCATGGACTTACTTGGAGCTTTAGAATATCCTTTGTCAACAGAGAGAGACATCCAAACCTTTGCAGTGCCGACTAAGATCTGCCATGGAACTGATTGGTATTGGCTCTGCATCATTGACAGCAGATCTCGTTTCCTATTCTCCTTCTTCTTCTTCTTCTTCTTCTTTTTCTTCTTCTTCTTCTTCTTCTTCTTCTTCTTCTTCTTCTTCTTCTTCATTATACTGTGTAATCTTGTAATATTCTGCCATGGAGCCTTTTCTTAATTGGTTAGAGAAGGTATCCAAAGAGCTATATGAAGCAAAAAACAACAAACAAATGCAAAAACAAAAAGAGAGACATATGTATCTTTAATAACAGAGCTGAATATTGAGTATCTCTCTCCTGAAGTGTTTCAAAGAGATACAAGAGACAGTGGCCGAGAGTAGCCGCCATCTTTTTTGGGAGTAGGCCTACTTTGTGTTCTTGCAAATGATGCCTGACATTTTTGGTCATTTGCCCTTTTTGAAGAATGCAGCAACAGAGCCACAACTTCCTGCGGAGTGAATATTGTGGGGTTCTTGATGCAGAACATCATCGCTGAATTTGACTGAGCTGTACTTTCTTACAGGGATTGCCATTGTAGTTTTGTTTTGTTTTGCTTTGTTTTGTTTTTCAAGTGTGGCTGTAACACTGCTTGTTTTGCATATGATGGTCATTGCAGCTAAAGAGTGCATATCTTCTCTGGATCATTCCAAACTTCATGATGTTTCACCTGGGTGAATGGATCCCAGATGATGCATGCATATTCCAGGACAGTCCTGAGCGGCATGGAGTAGCAAAACACCTGAACTTTATGATACTCGTATCTTCGTCTGGAGAGAGTCTTTGGTTGAAGTATAACCTTTTTAAGCTGCTGTGGCGATTTGATTCCAGCTGAGCCTCCTATTGGAACTCCAAAATATTTTGCACAATCCGCTTTCTCCATGGTTTGCCATGAATGCTTATCTATTCCCTGGGTAGGTCTCGGATGGCAATAGCTAGTTGCAATACACAGGATTGCTTCATGTGGAATGCATGTTGGGCCTCACAGTATGTTGAAGTTTTCAAGACGGTCCATGGTGTCGCAGCTGTGGACTGTATACGCCAGGACCATGAGTCATTCATCGCAGTCATACTGTAACAACCCACCAGCTTTACACTGGCCAATACAGGCCCACCAGCTGGAAACTATGCAAATATTGCCCATGAGCTTGACACTTAGGCAAACCAGTCCCATAATGAGTCCGACAAATGGGGGAAAAGATCTATGAGACTTACACTGAATAGATTAAACACTCTGTATATCAGTCTCGTGGGCCTTGTTTTCCTCGAGTGTGGAGATAATGGCCATATTTGCCTATATTTGCTAGTCTACATAACTAACCCAAACATAACAGTTGTATTTGAGGTCACTGCCATCACTCAAGAAACTTAAGCTTATTTCTGAAGTACTTGACCTCTCACATTTCAGAGACCTGTTACTATAAACCAATGCTCTGTGGAATATGCATACATACTTTGATCAAAACATCAGTGCGTGATTTGTACATGATTAAGCATTTACGATTACACCAATGAAGCCAAACATCAATACAGTTAAGCCTACACATGTGACCTCAGTGATATCTCATTGTCCTGAGAGGTCAAAGTTGGATATAATGCACAGGCTAATGACCAATGTTCCATGGAATGACAAGATTCTTCTATTATAGCATAAATGATTGTACATCGGGTATTACAAAGTTGACCATTGACTATACATAGAATATCAATATTCTGATATTTTGAGGTCATTGACCTGTCACCTTCCTCAGAGGTCAAAGGTAGAGACACGTGAGTAATTTCTCTTGCTCTGTGGAATAGGAAAACAATTCAATTGTAATACAAATGAATATAACATCTAAATCATGTTTGTCATCAACCAATTGCACCAAATATCAATGTTCTGACATTTTGAGGTCATTGGCCTCATCATAGGTCATCTGAGGTCATCAGAGGTCAAAGGTAGAAATCTGACTCGAAAGGCTCAGTGGAACATTGAGGCAATTCCTCTTACAAAAATTAGTTTTTAGTACATAATTATCGTGTTTCAGTTATGAGTGACGCATTAAAATATCAATTTTCTGACATTTTGAGGTCATTGACCTCTGAAGGTCATCAGAGGTCAAAGATAGAAAATTTGTAAGGGTCTGTGGAATATAAAGACAATTTCACTGTGACAAAAATTAAGTTTTAGTACATCATTACTGTGTTTTATCATTAACCAATGATGCAAAATATCAATTTTCTGACATTTTGAGGTCATCGACCTCTGGAGGTCATCAGAGGTCAAAGGTAGAAACCTGTCAGGGCTCTGTGGAACATAAAGACAATTTCACTGTGACAAATATTAAGTTTTAGTACATCATTACTGTGTTTATCATTAACCAATGATGCAAAATATCAATTTTCTTAGATTTTGAGGTCATTGACCTCTAGAGGTCATCAGAGGTCAATTCAGACTTACCTCCCAATCTTAAAATCAATCTTATAGCATGTACTAACAATGGTGAAAGTTTCATGCTTTAGTCAAATTTTGCACAATTCTTCGGCTTATCTGCTCAACTATTACCAATTAAGTTGAAGTATTGAAAACAGGCTTCGGGCAACGTTTGGTTCTGCCTATAGTCCCTTTCTGTTCGAATTGATGACTGAATGTGACTCGGTCGACAGGACCTTAGGAGAGCTACATACAGTACAATGAATACTACAGCCAGTGCCTGCGAACACATCACATGCGCACAAAATTTCAAATCATGAACGGATAAGATGTTTGTGTGCGCATGCGCTGGCCATAGTATTCAGTGTATGTAGCTCTCCCAAGGTCCTCTCGACCGAGTCACATTCAGTCATCAATTCGAACAGAAAGGGACTACTGGCAGAACCAAACGTTGTTCAAAGCCTGTTTTTAATACTTCAACTTAATTGGTAAGTCTTCAAATCGAAGAAATTTTTGGATTTTAAGTTGACATTTACCCGCGATACTAATTCTGTCATGATCCTGAATGCTACAATGCGAAGCCCCATTACGCTCTGCGTATGGGGCTGCTGGTCGCAGTTAGCTATGCGTACAATGGGCTGCACGCTGCTGGTCGCAGTCAGTGGTTTCGTACAGTATTTATCGACGCTGTACAGCGTCAGCTCTGGTACGAAACCATGATTGCATGATTACTAAGACATGAGAGCACTTTGGGGTGAGTAATTCTCACAGACAACGTACTTTAACCCGAAACACAAACTAAGACAAGGAAATTCAGGGGAGCTTTTGAGGTACCAAAACTTTTTATTATCTTTAAATTTTCGTTGCACATTAACAGTAGTTGTCTGAATTGAGACTAGCAAATGAAGAGAAAAGATAATTGAGATTGGTGTGCTGGATGCCCGTTTAATCAGATGGTCAGGTGCGATTCTGAGGAATATACTGCTGTTGATAACCAGAGAAAGGTGTGAAATGTATGGATTGCAGAGGCTAAATTGTTAAATAAACATTTTATGGTGTATGAATGAGATAATGATCTATGAGAAATTGTGTAGAGCTGCAAAATATGTGTGTGTTTGTGTATGTATATGAGTGTTGTGTATGTAGAATTGTGTGATGGGAATTTTGGCCAGAGTGCATAATCAATAAGTATGTGTACAATCCATCTTGCCTACGTTGACCTCGCACTGGTCAAAAAATTGGCCAAGTCAAAGAGAAATTCAACCCTGTGTTAGTATAAACATATATGTTAATTCTATTGTGTAAGTAGAAATTTATGTTAGTGACATATGATATCCTCTGGTCCCTTTTAATTTGACTTATGCAAGATTGACTGTATGTATTCCTGCATGGAGGTAGTTGGGTTTGCTTCATTGCATACCTGGTACTTTCCTTTGATAATGTTCAGTTTTGAAAAGTGAGTTTGGCTTTGCACATCATCTCAAAAGATGGGCCTATACAGGACCAAAAGAAAAACGACACTAACTATAAAGACATTTCTAGTGTGATGAGCATACAAAAACACATATGTTATTTTTTTATTTTCATGTTGCAGTTCAAACATCATTGACTATGAAGACCTGTGCATTCAGGAAGGAAAGGTAATGCTTCATTGAAGAATGGTAGTACATGTAGCTTGAGAGATTTTGCATTTAGACCTGCCATCAAAGTAATATACATGTATTGTATGTCATGAAAAAGCTTACTCACAGTTAAAGAAGACACAGCATCTCTTACATGTTGTATTCTTGTGAAAGCTTGAGTGATTTCTGCAAAATTTCAGCCGCTTTGAAGATTGTATCTATAATTCCAACAATTTACACAGAAGGAAACTAACGATAAACCAAGTCTGTCGTGCATATTAATGTTGATCATTATTAAATTGGTATTCCAAAATGTTATCTTGAAATGAATATATATATATGCAAGTGGATATTCTTATCAAAATAATGCTATGTAATTGTTTGTTTGCTTTCTGTTTTACATGGATATTTTGAAGTGTTCGGCCTTTAACTATGTTATGGTTTGTCTATTCCACAGCTTGTCTGGGTGCTATACTGTGACATGATGTGTCTGGACTATGATGGAAACATCAATGATGCATGCCTCATTGCTCTCCTCGCTGCTCTCAAGAATGGTAATACCCCTCACGGTCACACCCAGTGTGTGCAGTATTATGTAAACTGTTGTGATAATTTTGATATAAGTCTGAGATATTTTCAATGTTTTACCAGCTGTGGATATGGAAGGGAATTAAAGGATACTTTCAGATGATTTCTGTGCTTCTTCACTTGAAAAATGAAATACATTGAAGATGTTTTTCAATTTTCAAAATTGAGCCAGGGAAGTATGTTAAACCATTTTTTAGATGCTTCATTTTTTGACGTTAAATAGTATTGTATGTTTATACAAAAATTGATAAATGTACAGTCTGATTTTTAGATTTTTAGAATCTAATTCTTTAGAAATGTGAAATCAAATTTTTTATTGAAATGAAAAATAATCATGCCAAGGAAACACATTCATTACCACTCTGAATTGGCAATCTCATGTGAACAGGCACTCAGTTATGCTTATATGATTATTACCAAAAAAAAACAACAAACAAACAAACAAACAACTGCATATCTTACATTAGAGAAAACTTAGGGGGAAATGATTGAAATTGTATCAATCGTGAGAAATCTACAAATAGTTGCCAATTTGAGAAAGAAACAAGATCATTGATATCTTAAAACTCGGCTAAGATTTAACAGGTAAGAAGCTATAAGAATTTCTGCTACCAAACCAAACAATTATTTAGGAACAGCAATGGAATGAAAGAAATTGACCAAGATGAATATGAAATACTGGCAATAGATAATATCAGTTATAGTGTGTGGATACAATGACAAACCACAGAAATATTGTTTCTTGAATTTGATCTGATTAAAAATTATACATCAGATAGCAGTACTGTTTGTGAAGAATTCTATAGCAATTTTTTGATATGTTTTATATCAACTGGGCAATCCTATCAGTATAAGTTTGGTCAGTTTGATGAAATTTCTTTAATGCGTACATGCATATATCAAATGTTGTTTTTCTACCATCATTGAATGTGCTCATTGAAATAATATAAAATTGTCTAAAATGTCTGTAACATTGAATTAGCTTTGTTTTAATATTATCTTTATGTGATTTTTCTTTGTTCTTGCTGCAAGTAACCCTTCCTGTGGTTAAGATTGATGAAGAGACTGAACTAGCGGTGGCCTCATCGACAGAAAGGTCGTCCCTGAAGATTTGCAGTCACCCAGTGGCTACGACATTCTCCGTGTTTGATGAGTGAGTGTGATAGAAGTTATACCATATATGCCATATATTTCCCGAATCGGGACTTCCAAGACAATTTCGCGAGTGATTGAATTCGCAGTTGAGAACCAACTTGATGATGAGAAAGATGTATTTTCCCTTTTCAAGAGAGAAGTCGGTAATTTCCCATTTTTGAGATGATATTATGTGTTAACCCTAAGAATTAAATATTATGTGTTAACCCATAAGAATTGAAATGAGTTTTGGAAGTTTTTGTGATGTACAATTGTTGAATATGCTAAAACAGATTTACAGATCAAAAATTAGACTCTCAATGCTTTTAATTAGGCTAAAATATCATCTTGAGCTTAATTTGCATAATTAATTAATTAAAATTAGAAATTGATTGTTTCAAAAAATCTTATGACACAATCTTGTAGATTATGACGCGGGTCGCACACATGCAAAATTTCATCGCGATCGCACCACCGATGGCCGAGATCTCGGGGGGGGGCGGAATTCCATCCCCCCCCCCCGGTCTGAGCATAGCCAAAAAAGCCCGGCCCCTTTAGGGTTAAGGGGGGTGGGAATGGCAATATTTTACTAAGTTGGAAATTTTTTGAGTTTGCGGTGACTTGCAAAATATATCGTGAAAATCGAGCACAGTGAAATTGCCCAGTATATTTGCATACTCTTTATAGTCGTTACAAAATCTTGATTCAAGACGATGTAGCCCTACATGTATTTGCTGTGAGGTTGTGTTATATTCTGTTGTGACTGGATTACTGGCATTGTGTCCAAGTGTATGTTAATGTTGTTGATTACCTAAGTTTTGATGAACATGATGACTATAATGAAGATTTATTTGGGTGTTTTCTTTTGAATTAGCTGTAATTGATAGAGGTGTTTTTGTTTTTTTTCATCATTAACAGTATTTCTAATTGTTACAATGACATCAAGCATCTGCAAAGTCATAAGTGGCACTCCAAATGAGTTTGTGTAAGCATGCTTTCATTGGAACTATGAGGACATTCACATTCTTACCACATGCCTTGCAGCTCTATCCTCCTGGTAGACCCCACAGTGGAGGAGGAGGACCTTGCCACCGGTCTTATCACGGTGGTCATCACCAAGGATGGGCGATTATGTAACATCCACAAACCGGGTATGTCCCATATTCCAACCTGCCATTCTCACTTGATCAGGCCAAGTTTGTCTAAGTTGTTATTAACATGGATGGCTGGTAAGCCTCAGATCTTGTATTTGTGTGAAACGCTTTGTACCGTGCACTCCCATTTTAACAAACATCTTTATAACGAAATTACAACAAAGTTAAAAAAAAAAAAAAAAAAGCATGTCCCCAGTTTATCATCTATACGTCTGTGTATACTTAGTGTTCGGCTGTAACAAAGTTTCAATGTAACAACAAAAAACTGGTGGTCCTGAGGACTTTGTTATATCAGGAGTCGCCTGTACTAGTGACTGTCTGAATTTAACTCTTCCAACTGATTTAGTCTCTGGGTAAGGGGAATATGATACGGAATCCAAATTTTGCTGTGTAGCCTTATCCTATAATGAAGAATAGGTCGAACTGCACAAATTCATAAATCTCCAAAAATCGGACAAAGATGTATAAAATTTCTCACCTTGATATAGAAACACAAAACTTTAATCTTTTCAAATGTACTACCTATTAAAGGGCTTGTTCAAAATGTAGTGATGCAGAGGTTTTTGAGAGCTGCATAACATAATGATGAAAACATTTGGCATCACTCTACAGAAATGTGTTTTCATAGGCCCGAATTCACGAAGGTGGTACAAATGAAACCATGGTTGAAACCATGGACAAAAACCATGGAGCGCCAAGTGTCGCAAGGAATATTTCGTTACGAAATTGGTTATTTCGTCGACAAAATGACTGTTTTGTTAACGAAATTATCATTTCGTGGACGAAATGTTCATTTAGTTACAAAATGTTGTCATTTCGTTACAAAATAATAATTTCGTCCACGAAAAGACTGATTTCGTAACAAAATATTCCATGCGACACTTGGCGCTCCATGGTTTTTGTCCATGGTTTAAACCATGGTTTCATTTGTACCACCTTCGTGAATTCGGGCCATAGAGTTGATAGGTTATGTGGCTGAATTTTTGCCTTTGTGGCATCTCCAGAACCACCAATTTAGAAATGTCCTATTTACATGCCCTTTTCCCCGTCAACTATCAATTATAGCATTTGACTGAACATTTTTTTTTTTTCCTGTACTGTACCACTCAATAGTATTTTGTCCTTGGTTCTGTTTCAGGAGGAACTCCCCTGTCCTCCAGCCAGGTCCAGGTCTGCATCGGTAGGGCAAAAGCGAGGGCCACGGAGGTTTGCCAGCTCATAGACGAGACACTCGGCAGTGTAGGGAGGTGATCTTTACTGCAATGGCTCCGTACATTTGATAAAAGAGACTATCTTACCGCTCCTACATTCTTGTGTGGACTTCAATATTGTCGATGCATCTTGTGAGATCCACATGGTGAGACCGCCTACACCACAGCAGCATTGATACAGGTGTATATTCCCTTTTGGCACCTGGTCCTGTCTTGATGGGTCACTTCTCTTACAGAACAGTCAAAATAGTCGCCAAGTTTGCACCATATATTAAGGTCTAAGCTAGGTTTAGTAGCGGTTACAGAAAAGTCAGAATTGTCGGCAGGTTTGCACCATCTACCAAGTTTTAAGAGCCGAGTTGAGTAGCGGTTACAGACCGCTTAGTTTGTACCATCTATCAAGTTTTAAACCAGGTTGAGTAGCGATTACAGAACGGTCTAATTGTCTCAAAGTTTAAACTAGGTTGAGTAGCAAATTAATCAGATTTGCTCCTACTCATAACATATAAAAATCATTGATAGACGGCCACCCACATGGAAAGATGCATGCCTTTTCATTTGTGTTTTTTCTTTTGCTGTTTTTGTTTCTATTGGATGTCATGACCACAACTTGGATATTTAATTATCTGACCATTAAATAAAGCGTATAACAACATGCAAACTTTTCATAAGCCCAAATCCTGTTCATAAGTGAGAACTGCTGGCCCCCAGTTGGGCCTGCTTCCTCATCTCACACCAGGTTATGTGATACACACAAATATTTTGAGACTAACAATGTTAAGTGGAAACAAAAAAATGTAATTTACTTTATGTGAATAAAAAGAAAATCTGAAACATTCTGTTCCATACTTTGTTTTCTCCCTTTATCTAATTTTTTTTTTTTTTTTCAGTTCCAAATGAAGGGAGTGATCGAGGTCGAGCAGTTGTCGTTGGAGGTGGTGGTTGTGTATGTGTGACATATTGGTGTTTAGTGGGTGTTGACTGGGCAACTGTGTTACTGCCTCTGCATGTGATAGTTTATTTTAATGACTGGATTATTCACTACATAAATGATAGTTGTAGTCACATTTCATGTGGCAGAGGTTTCAAATAATGTGGATTATTTCCTAAATTTAGTTTTGGATGTTCAGTGGAAAATGGGACTAACGTTATATCAAGCAGCTGAATATGAAACATCTGTCTGGTTCAATCTTTGCAAAGTTGGTCAGATTTTTAAGAAGTGATGACTAAAATGTTGGTACATTGTTACCTTGACACTACCATACCTGCCAACATTTCAAGATGAAATATCTTACTCATGGATTGCAAAAATCTTATTTTATATGCAAACTGAAGTTAAAAATCTTACTTTCGGTCAAATCTTCAGAAAATACACATGAAAGGTATATCTAAATATTTTTTTATAATCTGATTTCTCTGACAGAAAATCTGATTTTGCTATTTTTAATGTAAAAAATCTTACTGAATCTGATAAAATCTTACTAGTTGGCAAGTATGCACTACCTCAAAGGAGGTATCAAATGTAAACATATGGTACATTGTACTAGGTGATCACATGGCATCCATATACATGTATGATTGGACTGAACTTAACTACCTGCAACATGAAACATTTGCTGAGTTTTATTTTATTGCTGGTCAGTACAATATGCATGGAAACTTCCATTCCATGAGATATTTCACATTACATGGGAGTTTCAGAACTACAATGTAGTTCATGTCAAATCTATTCAATGCACCACATGTAGCCTACCTAGCTCATATTGCTCAAAGTACTACCAGTGTTAATTTGGCACAGAGCCACTGATTGTCAGCTACTGCTCATCAACAACTTTTCATCCATAAGAGCTGTAAGAAAAGGGAGAGACGCACACAGCTACGAATAATCACATTTCCGCAGACATTTTGTAAAATCAAGTTATATTTCAGTACTAAAACTACAGATGCGTTCAATGTACATTCTACAATATCAACTGGCATGCCTCTCTAAACCACTACTCTCTACACATGGCTCATCTTGCTGAATAAAAAAAAGTAGATACAAAATAGGCCTCGTACTTGACATCAATTTGGTCATCTAAAAACCTGATGAACCACCAGATCTCATGCTGCTAGGGTACACCTTTGTGTACTTTGCGTGCTAATTAGTGTAGAAAACCTCGTAGCGTTGTAAGCAACATCCAAAGTCCCTGGCACAGAAAGGGGTTTATTTCTCTTGCTTTGAAAGTTCTTGTCTTTTTCAATTATGATTCAAGTATCATGCATGTACATTGCCTCCCTCCAGAACCATGTGTCTTTAAGAGCACATACCAGGTATTAATAATATGCTTGCCTAATGGCAATGCCACACATTAGATGCGCCAACCTCCAATTAATGTACATTGTTTGCATTGCAGCCAATTCTAAATCCTTAACAGGAATGTTAACAAGTGACACAGAAACTACCACATAATGCACAAACGCATGAAAATACACACACATTTACACAACATGGGTACATGTGATACGCACAACAGAAGACATAAAATATGCTGACCGCCACATTTTGCCCTTCTTGCTACACAAGATTTACACCGCAGACTTGCAAAATGCTACTACAGTTGTACACCTGTACAACAAATAACACCAAGTTGAAGATCCACTTGTTACTAATCTGCTACAGCAGAGACCTATGAAGTACACATCTTTACTACCTCATACCTTCTACAGCATATGCCATATATCTAGCCAGTCTAATTTTTCGTGAATCATGACTTCCAACAATGTCGTGAGTGGTTATAACTTTGTGATCGTGGAATACATTACTAATTAATGGAAAAATGTATGTGTGCATGTTACCATCATGATGGTTCCCCTATGAATGTAATCTACATAATACAATGCAGTACATGCACTAAAAATGAATAAACAACCCAAATGCAATTGTTTTATTGTTTTTTTTTTCTTTTAATACAATGGTGGGCAGTGTTGGGAAACAAAAAGATTTAACCTGTACTTGGCAAGATTATGAATCCAAACGGCAAGAAAGTAACACTTTACAGCCCAAACAGTACAGATTTCTTTGGAATCTTCAATGAAGACAAATACACATTGTACAAACCCGACAAAATTAGTTAATTGCCATTTACGTATAGGTGTGTATGTGTGAGTGAGTGTACGTATAATGTACAGACCAGACTAAGTTCATCTTTTGTGTTTTCTATAAAGAAAAAGTATAATACAGTCAACCTCGCGTAAGTCGACATAATCGGGACTGAGCAAAACACGTCGACTTACGCGAATGTCAACTTACGCGTAAGTCGACATTTTGTCGACTTATAAATGAAAATTGATTTCCCCTATACAGAGTAAGATTTGGATCACGATGCGGATCGCTACCCATATCTTACTCCTTTTGCCGCCAAAACATGCGTACTGACATGAGCAACAATGTTTTAGTTCATGCATAAATCTTGCGCGGGTTACAATTCAAATCTCTAGAGAGATTTTGAGAGAGCGTGATCGGAAACCTAGGCCCGTTTCTATTATAGACACTTAACGTTTTAAACTTGATTTTGAAATATCAAAGGCAAATTCCCCAAAATTGCATTAAACTTTGCGATTTAAATTCAAGTGCGTTGCTAGGAAGATATGCGTGTGATTTCGCATGATTCTGTCGAGATTATTTTTCAGTGCCGACTGAGTTGAAATATGTGTGATTTTCCTTCCCTATGTCGCCATATTTGTTCTGCTTAAATTTGTATTGCCATACTCTGAAAATGAATTGTTTTCACGCTCCGATTCGCAGCATCACCGCTCTGTACCGCGCGGGCCTGTCTGAAATAAAAAGAAGAAGAAAAGTTTGTTCATCCGAAAACGACATCTTTCGGACTACTATAACCTTCGTAAAAACAAACCTCTTACCATTGTCGGACTAATTTAACTTTGGACTGAGATTTAAAACTTCGGCATAGCGAACTTTAACAATAATTCGTTATCATTTTTTTCATTGACATTTTGTGAAGCAGCATGTGTTTCGGTAGTTTGAAACGTGTCAATGTTGCGATGTCTTTCCCCTGCAAGTGCAGACTCAGTTCGGTCACGACGAAAGTTCCGTTACGAAATAAAAAATAATGCGAGCCTTTTCAACAATAACGCACTTCCGTACATTTTTATGCGTTTTAACGCAGTTTCTAGTTTTTTCTGCAACGCTCTTGCGTTTTAAAAACAGCGTTGCTTGTGATTTGACGGACTTGCATTTGATTTTTAGAGTTGCGTTTAAACGTCTTTTCGGCGTGCCATGTGATTTGATGGACTTGCATTTGATTTTCAGACTTGCGTTTAATTTTTAATTTTGCTTACGAAATGAAAAAAGTAATACAAGTCTTTTCAACAATAACGCACTTCCGTAGGTGTAAAGAGGTAAATTTATTTAAACGCAGTTTCTAGTTTCGTACAAAAAACCGCAAGTCTTCTCTGCAACGCTCTTGCGTTTAAATACATCGTTGCGTGTGATTTGATGGACTTGCATTTGATTTTTAGAGTTGCGTTTAAACGCAATTGAGTTTCAGGTTCGTAACAATTATTTTCTAGTTTCATATGATTATCAAACGCAAGTCTTTTCAGCAACGCACTCGCGTTTAAATGCAAAAGTTGCGTGTGATTTGATACACCTGCATTTGATTTTTTGAGTTGCATTATTAGTTGCATTGTAATAAATCTTTTTAGAAAGGGCCCTGGTTTTAATACCGCTTCCGAATAATCAACGTTAGAATATTCGGATTTACAAAAACACCTATTTCATGTTCGGATAATGAATACCTACTGGGACATATAAGTGTACAAAATTTGTGCGTTTTGAGAAAAACGAGAGGGAGAAAGGCTGGGGTAAAGTGAACTGTCTTGTGTACTACATGTAATGCTCCAGTGTAAATGAGTGTATGTCCTTTCTGTATTCTGGCATACAAGACAATGGACGCATGGCGCGAACGCTACCGCACCGTACACTAGCGAATTACCGAGAAGAAATGCAGCGAATCAGAGCGGGAAAACAATTCTTTTTCAGAGAATGGCGATGAGATTTTGAGCGAAAAATTATGTCGACTTAGACGAGGAAATTAACACGTATTTCAGCTCAATTGGCACTGAAAAATCAGGTCGACTTACGCGAGTTGTCGACTTATAAATGTCGATTAAGACGAGGAAATTTTCAAGGAATAACAAAGGCAAAAATCGGGACTTTTTTATTGTGTCGACTTAAGCGAGTTGTCGACTTATGCGATGTCGACTTAGGCGAGGTCTATTGTACAGTCATTGGTGGAACTTTGCTATAAAGAGGTCAGTAAACAAAACAAGGTGATTTTGCAGGTCCCATCTCTTTAAATATCTGTTTCTTGTAACCTCATATGGTGAGGAACCTGCTATTACAAGGCAATACAACTGAAACTACTGAACATGCACTGGAAAGTTTAAAGGGATGGTATAGTATTGGTCGAGGTGAGGATTCAGCGTTTTAACTTTTTGCGAGACACAGTACTGTACTGCTCTTTCATATTTCATGACAAGTTTCTAATTATCTCAAAAGAAATCATCATCGAAAAACATTGGAAACCTGAAGCCCCGCCTAAACCAAAACTGTACCATCCCTTTAATATTGCTCTATCTGATGATGGACTTTAAAATGTTTAGAAATGGCTTTTGTGATCAGACTCTTCATGTGTGTCTGTTGGGAGGGGAAAAGGTGTGCAATGTTGAGAACTCTACAATGATGTTGTGTCCTGTGCCCACAGTGTGATTTGAGTTTGTTCACGACTGTCCTGCTACACAGACACAGTCACAGAATCACAGAACAATGAATCAAACAACTGAAACTGAAACAACTGAAACTACTGAACAATCATAGGAATCTTTGAGAGATATTATGCATCAATTTTGAATTCAGACACTTGCAAACACTCATACTTGGTCTCTGTTTTTTAGAGGCATGTAATTCATGCATTTTCCTGTACAACATCAAACCTGGCAGCATATACACAAGAAGTTAAAAGATTCCAACGAAAGTGAATTGCATAAAAAAAATCTGCTGAATCAATTGAAATTTCATGCAGTGATCAGTGCTTCCAAATAAAACATACTTCATATTTGACTAAATGTAAATTTCTACTGTCACAAAAATTTCAAGTGTGTAAACCTACAGTGTAAACCTACAGCACAGCTGTCTGTGTAAATAAGAACTATGTGCACTTCCATTAAGTCTGATAATTTCACCATTGCAGATTAAACTTCTACTTCTCAACACACATTTTGTACATCAAAGAGTATATCTTTCTACCTAGGCATATGTTCCCTTTCTCACTCATCTGAGTCCCCAATCATTGTAGGCTCCACAACATCATCTCCAATAACAGCTGTTACCACAGCAATCGATTTCACAATTTGGCTTGTTGCCATGGTGGCTGCTTTCATTGAAAGTAGCTGGTCAGGATGTTTAAAAGTGGTAAAAGACTAATCACAGTGAACTGCACTAATTACTGTAACATGTACATCTTGTACACAACTTTGATCATTAAAGATGTTTACAATTACTGTAGCACATAGAGACTAGTATTTGTACACATGCGCTATAAAGTAGAATGTATTATTAGTATTATTATCATTATTTCTAATCTTGTAGAAGAGAGTATTTCTGTACATATTTTGATATCTCAAAAAAAAAGTATTTGTGAGTCACTGTATTTGCACAAGTTCACAATCTGATTTCAAATTCAGTTCTCAACGTCAACTAGGGGCAATTCAAACATTGCATTTGATTTAATTTATTTTCTGCATGTGATTGCAACAACCATCATCTATCAATCATCTTCATTCAATGATACTGCATGTATTCGTGTCTGTTCCTTGCCCAAGAGTCTCTCAAGTATAAAACGCTTCAAGGAAAAGGCAGCATATTGTAACTGGACCATCAGCATTTGACGCCCCCTCATTGGGGCGGGGTTGGCGTGGCACGTTGCCTCTTGCCCTTCCCCTTCAGCAGCTGCTGTTGTTGCTGCTGCAGTTGCTGGAGCTGTTGCTGCTGTTGCTGCTGGAGCTGTTGCTGCTGTTGTTGCTGTTGCTGTTGGAGCTGTTGCTGCTGTTGTTGTTGCTGCTGCTGCAACAGCTGCTGCTTCTGGTAGGCCACCTGGGCCTGTTGCTGCTGTTGCTGTTGTTGTAGCGTGATCTGTGGGCGATTTGCCTGACATGACAGCAAAAGTAGAGAGAGAAAAACAATAGCACCGGCTGAGAAGTTGCTACCTCTAACAGAAATAATCCTCCTGCCACATCAAACCTAGAACCCCTGTGAGACACTAAAACCACCAGAAACGATATTG
This sequence comes from Diadema setosum, assembly GCF_964275005.1. Taxonomy (NCBI): domain Eukaryota; kingdom Metazoa; phylum Echinodermata; class Echinoidea; order Diadematoida; family Diadematidae; genus Diadema; species Diadema setosum. The sequence goes on from NC_092695.1 coordinate 18,536,769, forward strand.
AAAGGCATTCTTTTTACCCCAGTTTAATGGGCAGAAAAACCTCAATATGAGAGCAGGTAAGGTGTACACTGAATGCTGTGATTAGTTCTTGACATCTTCACTTTTTTCTCTGCCTTATTTTTTCTTAATTTCCTCTTTATTTATTTTTCTTTCTGTCTGTAACAAAATGCAATCAAATTAACTGCAATTAATTCTTGACATCTTTAACTTTCTATTTTTCCTGTGTTTTTTTTTTTCTTTACATATTTTCCCTCTTTCTTTTTTTCTTTCTGGTTCTTTTGAACAACAACAAGTGAAAGGTGTGACTAATTCTTGACATGTTTCTTTCTGTTACCGACAACTTACCTGTTGTCCCTGTGATGGGGACAATTGTTGCTGTTGTTGCTGTTGTTGTTGCTGCTGCTGCTGCTGCTGTTGAGTCTGAGCTGCTGCAGCAACTTGCACCTGCTGCAGCTGCTGCTGCAACTGCTGCAGAGTTGCTGGGTTGATCTGACGTTGCTGCAGAGCTGTGTTGTACAGCACTTGCTGGCCCTGCTAAAATGGTAAGAGTGAAAGCAGACGTTTGAAAATCAGACAGGCTGGGTGCTGCACACTGCTACACCATTGTGCATGCAACTGAAAATATAATAAGCAGAGAGGTTCTTTTATGGAAGCTTTACAGAGTGTTACTACCACATTTCAAACATTTTGGAGATGGAACCCAATTTGGAATGATGTCAATTATCAGTTGAATTCTCCCTATTGCATATAGTTGTACACTGCAAATTAAACGTTTCCTCGCTAGTCATTGGGTCTGTACGCTACGTGCAAATTAATGCAATGATCTTATGCACCCATGCGCAACACCCGGAGGTCAAGTGGGGTCACATTTTCAGTGTCAACTTGTGCACATGCAGTAAAGTCGAGATACTGTGCAGCAGGCACGGGCAGAGCATACATATGCTGTAATCCCTTTTTATCATGACCTAAAACATTGTAACTTCACAATAGAAATACATGTACATGTTTAGAACCTATAATTTCATATATCTTTCCCCAACATGTAACAATTGCTGAGAAAGTCTACAAAACTATGGTAGTTTAAAGCCAGAGATAGTAATACATGCTTCTCGTGTACGACTAATTAGAGCTCACGCTGTGCACCGTCACAGCATTGTTGACACAGTGTTACAAACATTAAAGAGCCACCGCTGTTTGAGTTTTTACTGTTATATGGGACAGGGAGAATTCAACTGCCACAAGTAAAACAGACACATACTTTGTACTCACAAACATAATAACATGAAACTATGTGAAGATTTTCAATGGGCAATGAGTTGAGCATAATTACATTGAGCAGAAGTAATATTGAGTAGAGCAACAAAGGGCCTACAGTATTCATTTCTCATGCTTCTATCATATGCAAATTTAGTTCACTTAAAATAAAACAACAAAAATTACACCATGAATAAAATGAAGTTTGTTTGTTCTTTGTTTTGTTTTGTTTCTGGGTGGTCTTTCGTCAAAGGTTTCCCAAACATGGAGGCATATTTTAATACCTGTAGCATCGGGAGCTGCTGTCCCTGATTGCTATTGGCTGCAGTGTTGGCTGCCGCTGCCCTCAGTGTCTGGTTCTTGATTCCCATCAGCTGGGCCAGTTTGGCCTGGGCCAGCTGGTTGGCCCCCTGGCCGATGCTGACCTGACCCTGGGCATTGGCGATGACTGTCTGACCGCCGGCGCCTATCAGCCCCTGCGTTCCACCTGCCAATTTATCACAGAAGTATTGGCAATGATAATGCAGTTGAAAACATGTACAGGATGTATAGTGAAGTCCTTGATACAGATAAAGTGGTAGTTGCAGTAAGCGGAATTAATTTCACAACATAAGAACAATTGTTCTGACAGTTATCCCAGGCATCCTGATTGCATTCTTGTACATCAAAACTCTGGTATAACATGCATCCCCTTTCAATATTTTTGATACGGAAATAGCTTTGACAGCAAAGCAGTCAACATTGTCTGTCACAATCGACCCACCAATGATGTTGATGGGTCCCAGAAGACCGGCGGGAGTCTGGATCACACCGGACTGGGATGCGGTTGCTGTGGATACAGAGGAGGACACCACGGTGACCACATCACTACTGGCACTGGATGAGGAAGAGGAGGAAGAGGACGAGACAGAGGCGGTGGAGGAGGAGAGCTGAAGCATCCCCCCTCCTTGGTGGGGGACAAGGCCCGGAAGGGTCGTCATGACGCCAATGGGGGTGTTGATGAGGTTGTTGCCAGGCTGTACAAGGCCTGAGATGGAGACAATGTTTGTTGCAATTTAAGGATGAACAAAGAATGGAAGAAGGCTAATATTTCTTTTAATAAATTAAAAACATGTCGTGGTAGTTCATAAACCAGCAATCAATACACACTGCTGCAAACACACAAAACCATACACTTGAATACACACACATATCTACATATGGTACAACACATACATACATACATACATATATACATACATGCTCACAGACACATACGTGCATATCCTACACTCCCACAAGCACCTCAATAGAATGTTTAAAACACACCAAGAGGCAATTTCTTCGTGACAAAGAATTAAATTGTAGATTTTTTTTTTTAGCATTTTTACTCTAATGTATAATGAAGAGCAATTTTGTGATTGTATTTGCAGTAAAAGACTTCCAGTAATAGACACTTTTGTTATAATTATATACATGCATGTCTCTTATGTACCATTGTGAGCAACTCAGCAATTTCACTGTCACAAGTCATGATTATAATAAACCTTGAATATTAATAATTACATCTGTTCTGGACTACCCGATATTTGATAATTCATGTACGTTTTGTTTTAATAAAATAAATTGCTTTAGAATTGTCTGTGTTGTATGTGTTACTGCAAGAGTAGACAGGGAAATTCAAAACTCTCATTAACATACAGCTGTACATGGGGGACGTAGGGATTGTTAGTCCAGTTTGACTTCTTAAAGGCATAATTTACCATTTGCAGATGAAAGCATTAGTGCTTTAAAATAGTTCTAAAATGTGAGTTAGGGATAGAAACAACCACTGTCAAAATTTGAATCCGTATAATCGATGTTAAGTGTTGTTAAATACACGAAATGTGAACAATAGTTAAAATAAAAATGTTTCCAGACTAAACCGTATACAGTTACGGTTTATTGAGAAAAACCCTGATATTTCCTTATATTTTAGGTTTTATTGCAAATATTTCATATGGTAGGTTGTTTTATGATACAACAGACCTACACATATGCATCAAATGTGATATCTTGAACATTTTTGAAATCACTGCTCCCAAAGGTAAACTGGACCTTTAATAGGCAGGGGGGGGGGGGGGGGAGGAGAGATTGAAAGACCCTGCGACTAAGAATATGTACTACATGAAAACAAATGTTTATCTAATAGTCACCCTTCACTTGTACACTTCACTGTTTTATTCTTTCATTACATAAGACCAATAGGGCCCGTTTCATAAAACTTGTCATCAGTGACAAGTTGTCATAGATGTGACAAGCTACTGAAATCCTTGCATCTGATTGGCTGATAGCAAATTTGTCATAGAAATGTGGCAGTTGTCACTGATGACAAGTTTTATGAAATGGGCTCCAGGAGACCTACATTGCAATTTATGATGCCCTATATCAGGACAAGATGTATATGTGACCCGCTACAACAAAATGATCCTAAAGTCGGGCGAGGTCGATTATTTGAAAATTGCATGATATAATCCCCTAATCTTTCTGCGTATATTGATGCATAACACATTTTATAAAAATAATCGGCTGCGGAGATATCGATGTTTGAAAGAGAGCATGTCGAGACGTCTGGAAAATCACTGTTTCGAGAAAAGCGCCCTGAAAGTCTTCCTTTCGACGCAATCGCGATCAAGGGACACGCAAGTCAGTTTTAATCTCTGGACAATAGAAGGTAAGCCCTAGCAACCCCCGAAGAGTTCATTCATGCACATCAGCGTCAGTGACCAGGATGTGAGAAGCGGCTGAACGTAGCGCACCCTGTCCGCACGCACCAGTCGACTGGGCAGTGTGCGAGCTTCACGCTTCGGTTAGCAGCAAGCAGGAAACTGACCAATGAGATCACTCTGGTCGTTGTTAGGGGCGGAACCTATCTGTGGCGCTCAATCCAAATTTTCGAACCAGTTTCTGCTTCGTTGAAACGCCAAAAAACATGGCTCAGAAAAACGCTATTTTTTAATCTTTCCTTTGATCATCTTGCTTCAAAATTTCGACAGACGATAGAAGACATGTTAGACTCCAATAATATATCAAAATCAGAAAATCGTAAGTTTTGACCAATTTTAATGCTCTGACTTCAAACTCGATTTTCACGGCTTCGACCGTGCGCGACTTTAGGACCTTTTTGTTGTAGCGGGTCACATATATCTGCTGGATACAAAGTTGGTGATGTACACGGAGAGATCACAAGCTGCAATGTACAGTATGCATACAGTACCAGACGAAGCATTACCTCTTTCAATACTCTCAGCCACACAGAGAGTGGTAGATATCGTGAGCATTTCTCACATGAATGTCACAGGGATAGTATAAAACCAAACATTTTCGCATGCATGGTCAAAAGCAAGCTAGGGCAACATGGTGGGTGTGAACTGCTCACCTGTCTGCGATGGGTTGACCAGTGCCATGGCGATGGTCATGGCCATGGCTTGACTGGTGCTGGTCGGAGTGGTCACCCGGCTGCCGGACGGCGAAGGGGTGCCCGTCCTGGCTGGCTGCAGTGAGGGAGGGGTCACGGCAGGCTGGAGGGAGGGGGTGGAGGAGGGTGGGGGAGTGGGAGGAGGCCCCATGGAACCTGAAGGTTGACAGAGTGGGAACAAAATGTCACTTCATCTACTTTGAGATAGTATAAACACCCACTGATTTCACAAGTGAAACTTCACTACCATTCTGTATTTGCACAAGGTATCTGCATAACTATCGTCCATACAGAATGTACATGTAGATGTTAATGCTTGTCACTTAATATATGGAGGGGAAAAAGGCATTTTGTCCGACACATTAACACTCTGTGCATGTAACCACGCCAACATTTCTAGGTTAAATACTTCATAGCAGTGGTAAAGGTGATCTAATCAGTTGCTTTGCTACAATCGTAGCTTCAAAAAGATCAATTTAAGTATGACAATGATAAATATATATAACTACTTTTTCAGGACTCTTAAGTAATTCTTTATGCGTACTCTGTGTGTATAATCAATGCCATATCTGGAGAAAGAAATTATGAAATACTGAAAATACTCTCAGTACCTACACTCTGCACACAGTTTTCTTGTAGTGCACAAGGATTGGCCTAGCACACTGCACTGGAAAAAAATACCACCCTCTACTGCTGTATATGCTGTTATTTTCGCGTACAGGTATTTTAGCGACTGAGGTCACAGACTTTTTCGCGAGATGTTGTTTTCGCGAATTGACACCTACGCCAAATTAAATGTGCTGTTACTCCAGCGTCTGGCGACATTTTCGTGTGTTGTTAAATTCGCGATCCAACTGTGATTCACGAAAATAAAACCCTCACGAAAATAACAGCCTATACAGTATTTATCGCTGGCTAAAAATCATGAGCAAACTCATTGTACCATCAAAGAAATCAAGCATGGGTACTTTGCATACATAGAGTTATTGAATTGGCAAGGTGTTAGCTCTCAAATGTGTACAGTTACGCACATAAACTGATGTCAAAAGCCACTGAATGACTAAATCAGTCGAAGCTTGGATTTTTGTTTGAAAAAAAAACCCTAAAAAACAAAAAAGAAATGTTTTAATGAATTATTCATCATCAATTTCAAAGCAAGTTTCCATGGTCAAATTACAGAATACAACAGCATGACACTAAAACTAGACAATGATATTATCATATCATACATAAGTTTTAATGTAGGAGCCAGATTTTTTTTTTTCAAAAGAAAATAAGATAAAACATTTTGAATACAAATGTAGAAAAAAAAGGCAACAACAATAATTTATTCAAATATGAATCAAATAAAGTTGTGCATTATATCACAAACAAGAAAAGAAAAGACCAGGTAGCATATGGCAACTCTTGTCAATGAACACATCAACACATTAAACTTGGACTAAATGCTAGTGTACAAACTTAGAAATGGGAAGAAAATTGAAAGAAAATGAACAGAACACTGACTGAAAGAGAACACAGTACGACTTATCACGAGCATCATATGTTCATGATGATAGTATATACAGTATTCAGGAAATAATATAAAAAATATGGCAAAGGAAAACTGTGTATGACTTCACTGAACAAAGAATACATTTTTATAATCACAAAATATGGTGGAGACTTCACCTTTTTTGTGAAACACCCAATGAGTATCTTCATCTTTTTATCTATTATAATACTTCTCTTTTTTTTTTTTTTTGTCCTTTTTTTTTCGGGGGGGGGGGGGGGAATCTTACTAAGGTTTGCTTGTGTTCGTCAGTAAATATCTACTTTTCAGGCTTTTTTTTTTTTTTTTTTGGGGGGGGGGGGGGAGGGGTAACACCTAAATCAACACAATCCTTTCCCAAATTTTGAAGATAACTGTATTTCTTGATTACAAGTTAATGTTCTTACCTGCAGTGTCTTTATATCTGGTGATCCTTGTGCTTACTATATTTCCTGAGCACTAATTTACTTTGAAGTTTTTATCATTACAAGCTTTAAAAAAAAAAAAGAAGAAAAATTGCTGTATGGAAAAACCTAATGGTAATGACTTTACAAAGATACAGCATAGTTATAATTAAGAAGATATGAAGACAAGTCAAAATAAAACAAAAATTTGATACTGTAGAAAGACAGCACCACAAATGTATTACAAGCAAGACATCTTTTTTTTAGACAAAACTTGACTCCAAGTACATTGTCAGAGTTTCAATGATTTTTTTTAAATAATTCATTGTATGCATTTAGAATCAGGTGATTCTTTAACTTCTTTTTTACTACATTTGTACATTGGATGTGTATCAGTGGTATGATGATGATTTAGCTCGACTGGATTCACAACTTGGCAATATACCGACCAGAAGCAGAGAATCTTGGTGGCTTATTGCATGACACAATGTTGGGAAAAACGTTGACAGTGGTGTGCAACAAAGGTATTATCTACTCTTGTGCTTGTTTTAGTTTTGTCAGACAAAAATGGTATTGTGCTACCGGGGAGCTTTTAGAAACATGTGCATGATTAATTCTCCTATTGTTTGACACTATGGCTTTACATTGCTCACAATTTTCTGAGCATTACACAAACAAACAAAAAAGAGGATTAAAGAAATCACAGGATTTGATAGGCAATCCCATATTTTTATATTCTTCAAGAATACTATATCACTACATTTTGCTTTGCCTTTCCCTTTCTCAAACACTTTGCACAATAAATAGATGTAAAAAACTTCAGTTCATTCTTTTCACTCTGAGCCAGGATTGAACCAGAAATATAGATGCCTTTATAGGCAAACTATGTTTACTGTAGGAGTAATTAAACCTTTAAAGCCCTGCTAATGGAACTATTCAAAAACTAACACACCATCAACAAAAAGAAAATGCTTTCTAATTTTGCTACTGGTGGCATAAGTCAAGTTGTGAATCCATTAAACTCTGCGGAAACTTGAGAGAGAAGGGTTTCTTCACCTGGGACCGGGAGGCCGGCCGAGAGAGCTTGCAGGGTTTGTCGGGCGTCGGCCAACCGCCGCTGCATGACGGGAGGGGGCAGGCGGGAGGGGGCTTGCCGCTGTGGGGTCACGAGGGGGGTTCTGAGCTGGCGCAGCTGGGCTCCAACACTAGAACCCAGCAGGGAAACTGGGTACGGGCAGGGGTTGGTGGATGAGGTGTGTTACGTCATTAAGGGATTAACCCATTAATCATGGGGGGGGGGGGGGAGGAGAGGGCAGTATGGGCAAGGGTCGGAGTTGGGTTGGATTTTAAAGGATTGGGGAAGGGGAATGGGCACAAAAGGGTGAGAGTATTTTGCCCAGGGAGAGACAGTGTATTGTGTTGTATGTTTTATAGTATTTGTTTCAATTTTAACATGTTTTTTTAATATTTTGGCACATATGGGAAAATAATTATTGGGTGAGAATTTGAAATAAAAAAAAAAAAATCAATCATGTTGTGCATTGGCATGAATTTTTTATAAGCAGGAAAAATATTACCAGTGAATATATGTTTAGATTGTGAGGTATTCATGGGATGGATTGTGCCCATACGTGTCATGATATGATTTCACCAGTTGCAGTCACACAGCGTGAATGTAATGTCCGGTTGAAAATTTGCAAGTAAATTGTCGCGCAAGTGTTGGTTATAAATGTTTCAGAGTGTTGGTGACAGGGTACGATGTGACGTGTTAGTTTTGGGGTGAAAGTAGTTGGGTTGGTAAAGTGAACAAGTTTGGGAAAATTTGGCATGTGACGAGAAAGAGAAAACATGAATACAAAGATCACATTCATGCCACAAAGTCACAAAAATATCAACACAATCAACCTGTTTGTTTCAAACTCTACCACTGTTACAGCTACACCGCAGGGGACATTCACCAAGAGCAATTTATGTCAAGTATTCATACATAAACAATGAAATTTACAAGTTACTTTGAAAAGAACAAAAGAAAGTAGCCAAACTAAAGATTCCACTACCATTTGGTTCAACTTGATTTCACAACAATAGAAACGACAAAGTACAAACAATAATGCAAGAGAAATATAACTGATTCGAAACTGAAATTTCTTCTTTCTTTTAAAACCAAAAATCTTACACAAGTCTAATCTGAATGCAAATTGCCACCATAAGACCGAGAGGTAACTGATTTGAGTGCATTCTCCAAACTCTGTCATTTTCAGCCACACGTGTGTTCATGAAAGCAGATCTGCATATGGCAATTTGTTGCGTACACAATGTTTGAATGGTGCCATGTCTTGCACAAAGGTGCACAGTGAAAAGTTACAGAGAAATTGTACGTGCAACTTTGCCATAAGAATTTTGAATGCAATGTTTTCTCATTGACTGGATGGTGGCAGGTTGCATACAGTAGCATGCAAGCCAGAAGAGGAACAACACTATTAAATAATTCCACATTGAAAGAGAAAATATTTGTGACTGTGCATCACAAAACCAACGAAAAGTCGTGTGACCTGATTTTACGTGAGGACTCAAAATATGTGAAAAGGGTCTAGCCTACATTTTCTAAAGAGCAATTTTTCTTCCTTTCAAGTTCGGGATCATAAAATAAAGGGAAAATGTCTGTGGGGGGGGGGGGAGGGGGGGTCAGTTTTTCTGGAACATTCTTTTTTTTCTTTGTATCAGGTAGGCTATCTTGGATTTACAGATGTGGTGTAAGAGAAACCATTAATATACTCTTCACTTTCAACTCTCATAACTTTTGATAGAATGATATTACCTTGAAAGTTGGTATTAGGACCCCGTTTGCAGTGCGAGGCTCGGCCGCGGCCGAGCCCACCTTCATTTCAGTCTAGCTTCCAAACCCTCTGCCTGTACTATTTCGCTATTCAGGATATTAACCCCCTCAACGTCAAAAACTAGTATAGTTTAAGGTGGTTTTGTCCTGCAAACGATTTTTTCCTTTGGCAAAGGCCTTTGCCCGAACGGCGACTTTGTCGCCACGGAATCCAGTTGGCAAAGAGTCTGAAAACCAGACTATACCAAATTGCGTTTGTTTACAAGGCTCGGCCCAGCCCCGCACTGTAAACGGGGTCTAGGTCATGATTAGAATGTTCTTACTGAGTGTACAAAATTTCAGCCTAATCTAATCATAATATCCCTTCATTGTTGCTGTAAAAGTATATCCTGTTTTTTGTTCCATTCATAGCAGAAAGCATATCTATGGGAGAATAAGGACTTCAATAGACTCTGAACTTCAAAGCCTCTTTATCAGTAAACACTCTTTCATGGGGTGTACTTTCTATCTGTTATTCATATGGGTGATGGGAAATTCAATTTGTACTGAGTTTTACGTCATTTTTAAACTTAGAATCTGCTCTTTTAATATCTGCCATTAACTAAAAAATCCATGTCTGTGGACTTTTTTGTGGTTTTGTGATGCTGAGTCACACACCATGTGGAGTAACATCAAAAGAAAGTAACAACCAGATAGATACTGGAGATGCTTTGGAGACATTACACAAGTTAAAGTCCCCTCTGTGCTGGTTTCTATGTGCTTGTATGTTTGCATGAGTGTATGTTTGTGTATACTTGTTTGTCTATTCAGTATGTGTGTTGTGTGTACTTGCTTTTTCTTTGTTCTTCATACTGTACATATGTTTCAAGCTATTGCATACAATTATCATAATTTTGTTGTGAAGTTTAAGATAGTGTAGAAAATACAACTGTAAAAATTGGTTTTATGTTTTTATATTGAATTATTTGAAGGAAATCATATAGAGATTTAGGAAAAACAATAAAGTACAGTGTACATGTTAGTGTGTGTTAGTGTGTGTGTGTGTGTGTGTATGTGTGTGCCTGTGTTTAAGTGAGCATGACTTTAAGAGAGACTTAGCGTATATTCTAGCACATTTTTGTCAACCCACAAAAAATAAAAGTACAAACAACATTGGACAAAAAAAAAAATGTGGAATGATTAACACAAAGGAACAATAACAACCAAATGAGCAACAAAAAAATACCATCATACCTGGTGGGGTAGATGGCATGGATGTAGGAGTTCCAACAGGGGAGGGCAGCATATCCTGCTGTGCGTTGTTGTTGCTGTTGGCTCTGTAATAGCAATTCCAAAGAAAAATAGACAAATATCAATAACTTTGCCTCTTACTATAAGGTCACATATAATTACACATACAGTAACATTGATATCATAAACCAACAGTTGAACTTTGAATTCTCTCTAAAAGAATAGATACTCATTCCTCATGATATAACCTTTGGCTGCAGGCTGCAGAAAGGTGTTGTTGGTTTGCTCTTTTTATTTGTCTTAGGTATTGATTGGCATATCCTGAATCAATCTTTAATCAGCAGTCTGTAGCATATTATGCATCAGACTTTGGATGCAGCATTTCAAACTTCTTTTTTTTTCTTTTTTTTTTTTTGGGGGGGGAGGCCACAATTCAACTCAATTTAATTCAATTCCATTCAATTCAAATTTGTTTCAGTTTTCAACAGCACACAAATTAATGTATGCAAATGAGATGAAGACACAGTGGTATCAATTGGCAATTATTAAAAAAAAAAAACAGGAACATACATGTGTATAAATATATATATATATATATATATATATATATATATATATATATATATATATATATATATATATACATATATATATATATATATATATATATATACATATATATATATATATATATATATATATATATACATATATATATATATATATATATATATATATATATATATATATATATATATATTGGAGCGCAATACAAAAGAGAATAAACAAAGTGTCCTTTCAGTACCTGCTGATATAAGCTGGCGGCTGTCGTCCAGCCAGCCTGGCCAGAGGGGGGCTGAGGAGGGGGATGTTGGTTCCCCCTCCCTGGCCTTGCGCCTGCTGCTGACCACCAGCTATCTGGATGATCTGGCCTTGCGAAGTCATGGCTCCTGCAAAAGATGGACAAAAGTAAATCATAAACAAACATGACACTTATAATATTAATAATAATAATAATAATAAAGGACATTTGTATTGCGCAGCTCCTATAATAATATACTCTACTGCACATTACAAAATGACATACATACAAGAAATTCAAACACAAAATATATTACTTCAAGAGATGACTTGCAGAATATTGTAAAAGTGGAAATTTTCGCGATGTTGAAATTTCCGTGCATTTTGTGCCGCCAGAAATTCGAGAAAAAATGAAAGCACTCAAATATTTTTGCTGCCCGTATGTTCCAGTAGTTAAAGTCTTGATTCCGCGGAATTAAAAACGTGCGATACTCTTCTTGCCCAGCCGTGCGCGAAAAATTAGTCACGCAAAAATATCCACTTTTACAGGAGACGGTGGATTACATCTCTTTGAATTAGATACCGTAGGTCTCTCAAAAAATATGTTCTTTTGAAATCACGACTAAAGCAAACACTCTGCAGGTACATCCCTGAACACACTTGGACAGTTCACTGTAAAACAAGATACACGTATATTCCCAGCATGAAATTTTTGTAAATTGGAGCCGACAGCCTTTTTCGCGTCATGAAATGTTCACAAAGTTCCCCTAGTATTAAATGCTTATAGTGTATGACAAGAACTTTTGTGCGCATTTTAATTTCGCGAATCTTGGCTCTCACGAATTTCGCAAAATTAAAATGCACGCTGACATTCCTCGTTTTATGGTATGTATTTTGCAAAATGGCTTCAACAAACAAGCAATACAGAAAAGACACATGAAGGTGATGGTGGAAATACCATCCAACCACCAAACAGCATGTTGATTTCTCCTTATATCTCTAACAAATGCCACCACATCACTAACAATCATAGGGGAAAGCTGTCACAAAGTCATGAAAGTGTTTTTTGCCCTATTCTATGCTGACTTCATTCTATTGTGGCTTTTTTAGGGACATTTACAGAAAACCTTTTGCATGACATGGGATGCAATGTGGTACTGCTTACTTAGTGTTTTAATACTGCAGTGATACTATAAACTTAATGAATTTGGGGATTATGAGTTGCATTTGAAGACTTGTTTCATCTTCTTCCCTGCTGTTTGGTAATATACTGTTTGACTGGAACACAACAGCATTAGTGTGCCATCATGCCCCTTTATGCACAGCACACCATCCACTGCCACACTGGCTAGACTAATGGTAGAAGGAAATTACCTGCCAATCCAGACTGAGAGAGCTGGTTGGAGAGGGAGGAGCTGATGCCGGCCGCTGCAGCCGCGTTCAGCGGGAGCTGCAGCTTGAGCGGCTGCTTCAGGTCCAGTTGAGCAATGTCGCCCTGAGAGGGATGATTAGAAATTTACCCAATGGATGCCTTTCATGTTAGACTTTTAAAATATGGGATGCATCCCACACACTATTCAGCAAAGCTTGCATTCACAATGAGCAGTCTACAGTGATCAAGAAGTAGTGTTGTTTTAGCCTTTTCAAAGGTCTCCATGTAGATAACCTATTTAAATAACTGTAAGTTGGCTGCTTGTTTCAAGTCTATATCCGGGTGTTCAAAAAAAAAAAATCCTAGTAAAATAGTTTTTGTGGCATAGAATTACAAGGGTGGTGAAGTTGAGCTTGAATCCCTCAATATGTTACGATAGATTGAGGTTTTGTCTAAGCTTTCTTTGTAAAAGATTCAATCAATTAAATGTGAGATAATAAACACAAATGACAGTACACATCATTGATTGTACAAAGAATGTAAACCCATCTGAAATCATGACATACAATAATTATCAGATTTACCTAGCGCATGCCGATGGACAAAAAGTTGATTGACTGAATATGGAAGCAATGATGTGTCTTACCCCTGCTCCGACTTGATTATTGCTGTTGTTTTGCTGCAAACTGCTGGCATCCAGTCTACCCAAGCTGGCCGCTTGCTGGGCCCCTCCTTGTGAGGGGGCGGAGTTGTTACTGTTGTCTCCACCTCCACCGCTGGCTCCTCCCACTCCGGCTCCAGCTCCTCCTCCTGACCCAGATGCTCCCTGGCTCCTGGCTCCCTGCTGTGTGGACGGGTAGGCAGTCGTGTTGGGGTTCTGGATCAGCTGCGGTGGCTGACCTGCCATGACCCGGGAGATCGTGACTGGCTGCCTAGTCTCCAAGGACAGGCTTTCTGTCAGTTGCTTCAAATACCTAGAATTTACAAATTTTGATGATTATAGCAAGTTGACCACAACAACACATACATTCATCAGTGGTCTTGATCAGTACTCTAGGTTCAAATATGACAGTTTTCTGAATACAACAGGAATATATCAATTGCATCGATTGGCCAAAATGATGGAAGTGGCCTGAGAGCTTCTGTATGATGGACGGTTCTCAGTTAGTTTTTAAAACATTAGAAAAGCTAGAAACTGCAAGTAGTTCTACAATGACCTATGTACATATAAATGCCACTGTAATATTTCCTTATCATTATTAACGTTCATCATATGACATACAGCCTGTGCACAATTACTAGATAAGTGTTCAGTATCATATCACTACATTATCAAGTGAACAACTGCACTAATATCAATGCTACTAAGTATATACCTTTGAGCATTCTGAAGAGATCCAAGGTAGAATCTGTGAGAAAGTGAAAACACAGGAAAGGTGACAAATAAGGCATGCGTCATGTCACAACAACAAAACATAAACAAATAATAACATATACACAGTCAAAGCACTCGGTACTAAAACAGTGGGTGAAGCACCAAATCCTTATAAATGAAACATTGGCAGAAAAACGGGGCTAACTGGTTCCAAACATCTACGAAATCTGACTAAAATATGCTTGTCTTTTTGTTCCCTTTCCTCCCTCTCACCCATCACCCCTCCCCCTTTTTAAACACAGGGGAAAGAAATTATATCATTTTTAAAGATTCAGTTATGAATTTGCTCTTCAGTCATGCCACTGTTTCCTTTCTAACAACCAAAAATGATGTTCCAACACTTACTTGGTGAAGTTGGCATCGCTGCGTGGATGCTGGGGGTCAACAGGGTTGTAGTTCCTGTCAATGTACTGCTCTCCCTCGTACGTCTGGTCCAGCTGTCGCTGCTGGATCTTCACCCTCACGTGCTGCAGGCGTCCGTTGTCGCGGTTCGTTTCAAGGATGACTTCTTCCACCGGTATCTATGAAAAGATTCAAGGATTCGTACAAATTGGGGAGGTGGGCAAAGGGTTAAAGGCAAGTCATAGTTCTCATACACCAGCAGAAAATCCTGAATTTCACTCTAGAATGGAGACAAAGGCATAAGAAATGTTTGAAATAAGCTGTGATAATACAATTTCATTTGGGTATTTATGAAAACACAAAATTTTACCCTGAAAGATACGCCAGAAGTATTGCAATCTCAAAGGATATCCAATCATGGTTGCTACACAATGTTTTATGTTCAATTACATTGATGACAATATATACGGTCATAGCAGTATCCATCACGCAAGAGTGAATCGCATGCAGCAACTTGTTAGCTGCATGCAATTCAATATTACTGCTAGGGCACAATTTCATCATCACATACTGTAGTAATGTTCTACATATTAAACCTGCTGCTGAATGGGGAGGGCACTTCAGGAATAAAGGTAATGTGTATTTACTAAATGTTTAACACTTTTGATCTCAATATACTCCAAAACAACTCATTATCCTGGCAAAGGTTGAGCTAAAGATGGGTAATACTGGAACCACTATATTTTATTTTGTCACATGCATCAAACGATACAAATAAGTTATAAAGAGAATTTCACAAAATTTATTTTTTTTTCTAATAAAAAGTACACTTCCCTCAACTTGTTCCTGACACATGTTCAGGGTAATACTTTACCACTTGCCTTCTGAAAGAGGTAAGTCAAGTGCTCTTTTATTCAGCTTGAAAAGTGTGAATTTTCTCTATAATAATATTCTTTATATCATTCTACGTGTGACACATCACAAACTGTCGTAGTCTTCTCATCCAGTGATAGTGGCACTGTAACTTAAAAATTTCGTAACTTTTGAATGAGTTATCCAATTTTCCTCAAACTTTCACTGATATGTTCTACTAATATTGATGCATTCATTCAATCCACACACTGTATATCTGGGGTAACTTGTCCTATAACAGAGATGAACACACTAGAGCACAAGACTAGGTTCTAGTCTACCTACCGCTCCACCGCTGTTCCTTTCTCGGGGTCTTTCTGAATGACTGGCATACTGAGAAACCTGCCCAGCATATGAAAGGAAGAGAAGTTGAAATGGCAAAGCAATGTGTAGCTCCATTCATCAATATCGGTCTCCTAGCACATCTTGAATGATCTCAGCAAGTTTGTGCTGATTTTTTTTTTTTTTTTTTTTTTTATTTTAAGCTCCCCAAATCTTTCTTTATCTTCTAGAATTACCCAGTCTTAATTCCTCGACAGCAATAAATGCTCTGGTTATTTCTTGCATCTTGTAAAGATTGTAATTTCATTCACTTCAATCAATGAATGCTATTACAGCACCTCCTCTACACATTATAGGAAATGTGAGTTGCTGGGAACATGTGTAGGTAGGTAATGCATACATATCAATCATACACTGAGATTTTTCCCCAATTTGACTTTGACCTTTCACCCTTGACAGTCATGTTAAGCCCATAATATGGCCCATCAATTACCCTGTGACATAATTTCCACTTACGAAATTTGGTGAAATGTACACCTGATACTTCTGGAGTTAAGGTGCCGATGGTAACATTCAGAAATTTAATTTTGATGTTTGCTCTTGAACCTTTGACATAAACCAGGTAATGCCAGGGTGGCATTTCATCAAGCCTTTTGCCCAATATATTTTCTGATAAATTTGCTCTCTACCAATCAGTGAAGATTTCAGTAGCTTTAAAAAAAATATTAAAAAAAACTTGATGAAATGCCCCCCTGAAGTTACTGACCCATTGCCCAGTCAAACCATATGCATGTGTGTACTGACCCTTTGCTCACTATAATTTCTCTCATTTGAGTGTTCTCCTTACCCGACTGCTTCTTTTTAATATATCTCTACAATGAGTTAGTTTCTTTAAATCTCTTCAAAGACCATCAAGACTAAAGATTCTGTTTAAGACGTTACTATATACAACTCTGACACGTTTTCCCCACTCACCGGAATGTGATCTGGGACGGCAAGATCTAGCTCTCTCTGTTTCCACATGTCAACGCACTGCAGGATGAAAAAGGAAAGAGGACGCTATTTTATGCATGTTGTACGTTCATGTTTCTAATGTCATTTTTGGCTATTGTAGGGTGATGAGATACATCTGTAGCATCCAGTTGAGCTTAATGACTTCATACACACACCTCACAGTCATATAACAACTGAATTTGATAGCTACTTTCACTGCCACAAGGGGCATATTCATATGAGCAGTACGGTTTAAGGTACATATTGTCGCTGGGGCGACAAGACCTCGTATCTACACAAGAGACCCGCGGGTCTAGCGCTCACCAGAGTATCGCAAGTTCACCTTTCACGCAGTCACTAATCTAAATTATTCACAGCTCTACCAAAATTTGACCAGGCATTCTCAAGTAGAAGATGAAACTGTACAATAAGGGCCCAAATTTTTAAAGATTTTTTTAAGATTGGGGCCCCCTGGGGCCCTCTGGGTGGGGCATGGTGCCCATTTTGATAAATTGAGATCCTGACCCCCTAAGGATGCTACCTGCCAAGTTTGACGAAAATACATCATGAGGTTTTCAGGAAGAAGATGAAAATGTACAATTCAGGTCCCCATTTGGACCTTCCCAACTAACCCCCCCCCCCCCCCCCCCGCCCCCAAGAGGGGCACCCCTTGATCTCCTATGAACAAACTTGAAAATACAGTCATTAATGTACTCACTCATAGTATTATCTTACCTCTGTAACTTCTGATTCTAGAGAAGATTTTTAAAGATTCCTTCATTTTGGGGGTTTGGGCCCCCCTGGGGGCCCCCTGGGTGGGGTATGGTGCCCATTTTAAGAAATTAAGATCCTAACCCCCTAGGGATGCTACCTGCCAGGTTTGGTGAAAATGGGTTATGGGGTTCTCAAGAAGAAGATAAAAATGTACAATTGAGGCCCCATTAGGACCCTTCCTCACCCCCCTCCCCTGGGTCCCAAGGGGGGGCACCCCTGATTCTGCCATGAACAAACTTGAAACTACAGTCATCAATGTACAAACTCATGTATTAACTTAGCTCTATCACTTCTGGTTCTGGAGAAGAAGATTTTTACAGATTCCTTCATTTTGGGGCGTTTAGGCCCCCTGGGGGCCCCCTGGGTGGGGCATGGTGCCCATTTTAAGAAATTGAGTTCCTAACCCCCTAGGGATGCTACCTGCCAAGTTTGGTGAAAATGGGTCATGGGGTTCTCAAGAAGAAGATGAAAATGTACAATTTAGGCCCCATTAGAACCCTTCCCCACCCCCCTCCCCTGGGTCCCAAGGGGGGCACCCCTGATTCTGCCATGAACAAACTTGAAACTACAGTCATCAATGTACAAACTCATAGTATTAACTTAGCTCTATCACTTCTGGTTCTAGAGAAGAAGATTTTTACAGATTCCTTAATTTTGGGGGGTTTGGGCCCCCCTGGGGGCCCCCTGGGTGGGGCATGGTGCCCATTTTAATAAATTGAGTTCCTAACCCCCTAGGTATGCTACCTGCCAAGTTTGATGAAAATCGGTCTCGGGGTTTTCAAGAAGAAGATGAAAATGTAAAAAGTTTACGCACGACGCACGACGCACGATGGACGCCGGACGAAGGGCGATCGCAATAGCTCACTTGAGCCTTTGGCTCAGGTGAGCTAAAAATGTCAAATGTTCAGGAGAGCAAAAAATCATGGCAGCCAAAGCACTCTATCCAATGCGATAGACGTTCCTTTGACATGCTGTGGTGGCTTCGTTTTTGGGGTAAGACATCTAGGATTTGGACAGGACATCACTTAATTGATTAACTGACCATTAATCCAAAAAAGTCATTTTCACCAAAATTGCAGATACAAGGTCTTGTCACCCCAGCAACGATATGCTATTTCACAGAATTAGAAGCTCTTCTACAAGAGAAACTATAAAGATATAGAGATGAAGACAATGAGGAGCATGATGTCCTCATGATAACTTAGCAGTCAGGGAGTGGTAAACTTAGTGCATTCAGCATTCGTTTCAATCTTTATAGTTGTCACAGTGTGTCTTGAGTTATTTCACATGCTAACTTGCAACAAGGATTGATTCCTTGTATGATACAGTCTTAGGGTGAATGGTACTCACATCCGGTGTACATCTTTAAAGAAAAACAACAGTAACAACAACTCACTGGTTTTCCCACTTTGAGGTTGACCCTCGGTGGAGGGGCTCTTTCCTTCTTCTTGGCAAGGAAGTCATGGAGACGGAGGCCGGGCGGGGCAGGGAAGCTCTTGAAGGTCACCCGGCGATTCCGCGCGACCTGGGAGTATCGCTTCATGCACCTGTTTCAACATCAGGCATCAGCAGTGTTAATCCTTCATAAAACCTGTCCACCATTTCACTCAATTTTCTCTCAAATCAACTAACAATAAAATAGTGAATTGACATCAATACATGAACATTCAAGCACACCCAACCTTTGATAGCAAAAATACTAAGAGAAATATTCCACAAGCCATTCAAACCACACACTACAGGTTTGTTTGACTGTGTAAAACAAGCGCAATCTGTTTTTCAGTCAAGTAACATTTTCATGTACTTCATTTTCGAATGCTTTTCTTGTCTAAACTTGAAATATGTTGCACTCATGTTACATGTATGTAAGTCAGGGCTGTACACAAACTCATTTTTTCTACTGGTCCGACCTGTCTGTCGGGCCAGTAGGTACCCAGTTTTTCCATGTTTTACTGGTCCATTCCTGAAAAAGTTACTGGTCCGACAGTGATATTTACTGGTCAGGGACTGTTGGACCAGTGCCAGCATGCAGCGTTGCTTAAGTTCTCTTCAATGTCATTAAAAAGTAAGCTTAAAGCTTTGTACTGTCCATATTCCGGTGGATTTGCAAAATGGCAACCCTGGCTGTAAAAAAGCAAGAAAGACAGTAGTGACTGGTGGAACCACAAGAAGCTCACCTCTTGAGCGGCCTGGTATTGAGACGATGCCTCTCCTGGTGAATCAGGTTCTCGGTGCAAGCCACTGCCATGGAGGGATCCAGACAGAGCGGCTCCTGGGTCGTCAACAGCAGCTGGCTCTCCAGGGCAAGTTTGTCATCCTGTCACATGATAAAAAATGGAGAATGGCAAAAACACGACATACTCTGAACACCCTTAAAAAAAATGAAGCATCTTCCTCCCCCCCCCCCCCCCCACCCCCCGCCTGGTAAACAATCAACGTAAAACCTTTGAAACATTTAGCAGGAGTAATTTTTTTTTTTTTAACAGTAACAGTATTTTAATCAAGCTGGTGCTATTGTAGATGGTGCCCTGACAGTTTAGAGGGAATGAGGTATCATATATTGAGAGATTGCATTTTGCTATATTATTTGCTCCTGCGACAATTGCTCTCATGAAATATCTGCACACTATTAAAGCCAAACATAAATTCTAACCACAAACAAAACCCCAATCCTAATCCTCACATCAAACTAAACCTGAAGCACTATCACAACCCTAACCCTAAGTCATTGGAGAAAATAAGACCGGAGCAATTGTCACAGGAGCAAATATCATGTCACCAGCATTCAAGACCACTGTGTAAAGTCTACGGATGTGTATGCTGTTTCAGTGAAATTGTATTTGTGGCATAAACCTCTAATTCAAAGTATATAGCACCTCTTTCCCTACAGCATCCATATAATATGATGATCCTTTACATCAAAATGCACAAGTCCACTGGAAATCTATCACTGTAGAAACACTCACCATGCTCCATCTTGGATCGTTGCTTGTGATAGCATTGATATCATAGGCCAGAGTCTGAAACATAGACATGATTTGATATAATGTTAGTTGAGTCAAGAGATTTGAAATGATTATGGCACTATAGTGTAACACAAAATCAAACTATCAACCATATCACCACTCCCTCAGAAAATACCACCAATCCACACACTGTACAACAAAATTATACAAAGTCACAACAAAACTGCATCATAATTAACCCGTTAAGGATGGGCTGATTTTGTTACAACACACATTTCTTATTTACACCTGCCCGAATATACTCAGGACTAGTCCTCAACAGGTTAAGGCAGCCAGTTTTAGTCACTCAAAATTTACTTGATGATTATATATACATTTGAAAGGTGTGTACATAGAATATTTTTCACTGTTTTTCATAATTTCCAGCCTGATAGCTGTTCAATTTCTCTGAATTATAAAATGCTCGTCTATAGGAGGTGAAATTTGACATCAAGTCATGACAAATACCAACAGCAATGGAATATTAATAATAGAGGTGGGGGGGGGGGGAAGCAAATAAACTCACCTGAGGAGTTGGTCTGAGCAGTATGTGTTTGGAGTTGTATGTCTGACCGTTGGCCGACTGCCTGTAGTCTCTGATTTCAGACATCACGCAGCCGCTGTAGAAGATGTTGGACTCTGACTTGTCCAGTAGGTCAACGAGGAGTGGTGGCAACTACAATGGAATCAGATTGTGAGGGAAGACTAACAATGGAAGTCCAATGATGGCAGCTTCATTCACGTTTTGAGTTGCTGACAAGGTTTCAAGTAAAAATCTTAGAATTCATATGGCAGATCTCTGCCAGCAGCAACTAAATTTTGCCTAGAGCATTAGTCCATCTCAAATATCTAATACCAATTCACCTGTAGTATTCATTAACCACAGGTATTCAATATCTTTATTCACATAAGGACAGCTCTTACAGCAAAGGATTATTCAACATTCATAAATGATGGTCTGCTCCACTGAAGTCATTAAATGTATGATTGAGGTAGAAATGAAATCAATCTCTACAAACTATAAACTACAAACACAGACAGAAGTCATTCTGTTGCCAAGAGCCTCACTTTATATACACTTGATTTACCTACAAAACAAATACTCATGGCTCAAGTTTTTCTTCACACCAACTGTGACTACCAAAGTACCTGACGAAATGCTGAGATCTGACTGGCTGTTTGCATTACACTTGTAAGAAGTCTGTTAAAAACCTATACCTCACATCTGTTCAGATGTATACTTTATACAACAATCACTAGAGTACCAAAGATGTCTTAAATTGCACAGTTTGTACAGAATTCTTAATGTATGAAAGATGATCATCAGTTAGACTGCCAATTAGAATGACAGTTCATTGTCTTGTCAGATATATGCAAAAAAAAAAAAAATATCAAAGTTACTTACACCCCATTGACAGTGCTATGCTGGGCCGAGCCCAACCTCAATTGCGAGGCCGAGCCCCGCAATTTTGTCCGTTTACACTGCCGGGCTCGGCCGCGCTTTTGATTCAAACCTTTCAATATTTTGTCGTAGTGGTGCTCTGCTTGTAAACAAATGCAATTTGGTATAGTCTGGTTTTCAGACCCTTTGCCTACTGAATTCTGTGGCGACTTTGTCGCCGTTCGGGTAAAGGCCTTTGCAGAAGGAAAAATCCTTTGCAGGACAAAACCACCTTAAACTATACTAGTTTTCGACGTTGAGGGAGCTAATATCATGAATAGCGAAATAGTACAGGCATAGGGTTTGGAAGCCAGACTAAAATTGGCCGCGCATTTGGCCCAGTTTGCGTTTACACTGAGAAAAAGTGGGGCTCGGCCGCGGCCGAGACCACCTCCAGAGCGAGGCCAAATGCTTGGCCCCGCATTTGGCCTTTTGCGCGTTTACACCGAAATGAAGGCGGGCTCGGCCGCGGCCGAGCCACGGCCGAGCCTCACACTGTAAACAGGGTCTTTGATCCCTTCATTGGCCTCTTGAGGTGATATGCTACTACCACCTACAACAGGATCAATAATACAGGGAAATAAAGAAAATGAATACCAAAATACCTCCTCTGCATCTAGGTAATCAAGGAAGTCAGATTCCTATAAGGGGGAAAGAAAGACAAATCACAGGATGATTTCAGACATGAAGACATCTTCACAAAGAAAAAAAAGCAGGAACACTTAAATAGAATTTTGTGAATTTCTGTGTACAAAATAACAAGGAAAAGTAGAAATTACGCGGTGCGTAATATATGTCCCCGCCGGAAGTAGCATTTTGTAGCAAAATGAGCAATATAAGTCAACAATCAAGGTCAAAGGTCAAAGAAGTCAAAGGTCAAAATTCTGTGTTGAAGTTTTGAAGCCCTCACCTAGTGCCATCACATAAAGCAAACGGAATCAAAATCGGGCTAGAAATGGCGAAGGAGTAGCATTTTGTAGCAAAATGTACAAGCTAGGTCAAAAATCAAGGTCAAAGGTCAAAGGTCAACATTCTTTGTAGACGTTTTGAAGCCCTCACCTAGTGCCATCACATAAAGCAAACGGAATCGAAATTGGGTTAGAAATGGCGAAGGAGTAGCATTTTGTAGCAAAATGTACAATATAGGTCAAAAATCAAGGTCAAAGGTCAAAGAAGTCAAAAGTCAAAATTCTGCGTAGAAGTTTTGAAGCCCTCACCTAGTGCCATCACATAAAGCAAACGGAATCGAAATCGGGTTAGAAATGGCGAAGGAGTAGCATTTTGTAGCAAAATGTACAATATAGGTCAAAAATCAAGGTCAAAGGTCAAAGAAGTCAAAGGTCAAAATTCTGTGTAGAAGTTTTGAAGCCCTCACCTAGTGCCATCACATAAAGCAAACGGAATCGAAATTGGGTTAGAAATGGCGAAGGAGTAGCATTTTGTAACAAAATGTACAATATAGGTCAAAGGTCAAGGTCAAAGGTCACGACTGAAATTCTGTGTAGAAGTTTCAAAGCTCCCATGTAGTGCTATCATATAAAGCAAACAGAATCAAAATTGGCTCATAAATGACAGAGAAGTAGCAAATTGAACATTTTGATCACACACGGATGCACACACGGACGCACGGACGGACGCACGGACGGACGCACGGACACACACACGTACGGAGCCCGTTTCATAGTCCCCTGCTCGAACTCGTTCGGCGGGGACAAAAAGAGAGCTGCTCAACAAATACATCACATAAACTTGCCAATTTGTCTTACTTTCTAAACGTTAACAGTTCATAACTTTCTTTGCGTGTCCGATTTTTTTTTTACCAGAGTTTCACTGACTTGCTCCAATTTTTTCTGATTTCATAGAAAGAAATAGAATATCAGGATGGACATTCCCTTTAAAATTGAATTCCACACCATGTACAAGTTATCAAAATCAGAAATAGAATGAGAGTTATGAAATGTGAAAGAACATGAGAAAGGTTCAAATATATTGTGCTGTTGCAGCAACAGCTGTGGCAGCAACAGCTGTGGCAGCAACAGCTGAAGAAATGTTCTGTGATGACAGTGCACTATACCCATGGTTACAAATTACAGTTTGTTCAGGTTGTTTGCCTGGTTCTAGTGCCTTGGCATAAATTGAGTGTATTCTCTTAATATCATTATGCAATATTCATAGACATGTGTATTTGAAATTACATTAAGACAACAAAGATAATTACATCTTGAAAAATGCTATCTATCATAGCAAGAGCATTTGCACTTTAATATCCACGTCAACCTGATGTCTTCTTTTTTTTCTGCAAATAATATCATCAAGACATAGACTTAAGTCTATAGCCTTACATGTAAGTCTACTTGAGTATAAAAAGAAACGTAACTTACATCATACGGTAACTTGAGCGTCTCTGCATCTACACAGGAAAAAGGAAATCATAATGGAGAACAAAAGAAAAGATTTGATGTTTCATACTAAAGTCACTCAATGCTTCATAAAGCAGGGAGTGTCGTAATTGTAACAATGGTGCAAGGCAGCATTACACTTTTTTCTAACTATTTATGTAATCATATAGAACTGAAATGTTGAGAGAAAGATCCATTCCAACCCCCTCCCCTCCTCTCTTACTGCATTTACATAGTACTGTTGCAATCACCCATGAAGCAAAGTGCATGTTGCTCTAATTACAGTTGAGCAAGAATGTAAACAGTTCACTGAGCCTAACACAAATTAGCATTAATCAGTTACTGGAAAGAGAACTAAGAGTCTCACCAACCTCAGTTTCGGTTTAGTTTATTTTCATATTTCTCAAAAATAACAAATTGTGGTAACAAAATATACTTGGTGTGTTTTTCTTTTGTTTTGTTTTTTCATGCAAAAAAAGACAAAATTATCAAATCTCACAAAGAAATATATCGTCGCTGGGGTGACAAGACCTTGTATCTGCATTTTTGGTGAAAATGACTTTTTTAGATTAATGGTCAAATAATGGGTTAAGTGATGTCCTGTCCAAATCCCAACTGTCTTACTCCAAAAATGAAGCCACCACGGCATGTCAAAGGAAAGGCTATCCCATTCGCTCTAGTGCTTTGGCCACCATGTTTTTTGGCTCTCCTGAACATTTGACATTTTGTAGATACGAGGTCTTGTCGCCCCAGCGATGATATGCAATACACTGTAAATGCCATAAACGGTCCCATGCAGATATTGTAGATGAAAGGCAACAGAGATAGAAACATTAAGGAAACCTATGAATAGCTACAGCTCGCAGGAATTATGGGTTTCCAAATATAAGCTCTTAGCATCAAAATACCTCTACCGTCTTTACTTCGTAGCATGAGGGAGAAGCCCTGGTTGCCAGGATACAAGTTGACAATTAGACAGGTCAGCTTGTCCCGAGTGGCTAGTTTGTCAAGGAGATGTGTGCTGCTCTTCAGATGCTGCAAATAGATAAATAAATAAATAAATAAATGAATAAATGAATAAATGAATGAATGATTGAATGAATGAATGAATAAATAAATAAATACATTAAAGGTCCTGTTTACCTTTGGGAGCAGTGATTTTAAAAATGTTCAAGATATAACATTTGATGCATATGTGTAGGTCTGTTGTATCACAATACATCATACCACATAAATTTTTTGCAATAAAGCCTACGATATAAGGAGATATCAGTATTTTTCTCATTAAACCGTAATGGTAGACGGCTTAGTCTGGAAACATTTTTATTATAGCTATTGTTCACATTGTGTGTTTTTAACAATACTTAACATCGACTATACGGATTCAAATTTTTACAGTGGTTGTCTCTATCCCTAACTCACATTTTAGAACTATTTTAAAGCACTAATGTTGGGTTTTTGTTTCTTCTGCAAATGGTAAATTATGCCTTTGAATAAATAGATTTTTTAAAATCATACATTTGCAAATACAGTCAAACCTGTCTTACCGACAATCTGTCTACAGCAGCCACCTTCCATATACGACCACTTAAAACAATTCCCTCTAAGAGAAAAAGCTTATTATAGAACCTGTCTATAGCAGCCACCTGTCTATAAAGGCCACTTTTTTCATCTCCCTTGGGTGGTTATTGACAGGTTTGACTGTACATTCAACCTTGCCAAAGTCGAATACAAAGGGACCTAAAAAATCTGTTAAATTATTTGTATTTTAACTTGCACAACTGAATTATCACATGTTTATATCATCCATGGAAGAAGTTCTCTTCAACTTTGTAAAGATTTTGACATGTACAAGGTCGACTTATGCAAAATGGAGGAATATGGGAAATCTGTGGTACAATATAACATATTCCATTCCAAAGATATAAAAAATATCCATTGATGCATTCCTCATTGATTTCAAATACTCACAAGTACCCCTAATAACATCAAGATGAAATTCAACACATAAAGTTAAAATAACTCATGTACATGTACTCCTTGAGGTGAAGAATACATGCAGTATCACATCCCTGGAGAACATCTAAAAGTGAGGTTACTAATGGGACTGCAGATTTTATCTCGATGTACATATACCACATACATACATAACATGTGAGGAAGTTAAAACCTGTACATTGTATGATTACATATCAGCTGTCCATATGAGTAGTGATATACTATCAAATAAAGAAGTCTTACTTTGTTTTCTGATTCCTTGTTGCATTCTTCAACATACAATTCCTGCAGTCGTTGATGGATAGATTTCCTGCATGGGTAGGTCAAGAGAAAAATACTTATCACAAACCTGGAAATGTGTTTCTTGAGTTACAATTCCAGGCTGAGGCGTGATAATCCATCCTAAAGCTGAGATGAAAATCAATTAGCCTGTCACGTCACACTTCAGTGCAAAATGCAATCTCTTCACCGCTTCATGTCTTAGAAATCAAGTGAACTCGATTGAGATGATAAAACATCCTCATGAATGTCTTTGCAAAGAAAAATTACCATCAAACCAGGAACTTTTATCACACAAATCACAAGTAGTAGATGTAAAAATTACAAAAGTTTGATTTATTTCATCTGGACATCATTCTCATTTGCCCTTCTCTACAGAAGTTTGTGAAGACATGTACTGACAACTGCAAGTAAGAATAACCACCACTGCTTTTCAGCCAGAGAATCTGGAGTCAGACCTTTGTCCCGATTGAGCAACGGTCCAGGTTGAATAGGGTTAGAAATTTTTGCACTGTGGGATTGTGGGTAGAATAAGCATGCATACATACATTGTCTGGAAATTAATCCTGATCTAAGTCCCAATTAAACAAAGGCAGCTGTACAGTTGTGATCAATGTTGACAGAATACTTACCATTTGCTGGAACTCGGGTATTTTACTTTGGGCTTCTTTTCCACTGCCCTTATAACTTGCTGCAGGAAACAAACAAATAAACAAACAAACAAATAAAACTCAAAAAGTATGAAACATACCAGTCAGATCTAGATGATAACAAAGAATGTTTGGGAGGCTTAGAAAAATGACAAATGGATGACTGCAAACTCGTTTATATTTTCTTGGGTTAAAAAAAAAAAATCACACCATGTCCTATTGTATAATGGATATATTCTGACAAGAAGTCAACAACTTTGGACTATGACTTAAGATTACAAATATATTATAAATGGAAATCCAGTTCTGAACTAGTGATGAGAGTTTTGGGTTGAACTCATCATACTCCCAGTTGTTTAAAAATGTCAATAAGTTGTACATAAGAAAAACATTCTGTCATGTTGTACATATTTATCTGACATTATTACAACAAACATTTCACTCAACATTACCTCAGCTTGCAAGATTGCTTCTTCCAAGCTGGAAGCCTAAAACAAAAAAGAGAAACAGACAGAGAGACATGAAAGAAGCCGGTGATTGACAAACACCACACCAATTTCTTATCATCCTTTTTGATAGGCAATATGTCATGAAAGTATGAAGTGATCCCTCACATTTATCCCCAAATTAAATCATCCTTCGGGTTCACGCCAGGTTAAAGTGTGTACATGTGTGTCACACACAAACACACTGCTATAGCTTCTGACCATTCGAGCATTGAGAATTTAGGGTTTCTGGGACAAACATCGAACTAGGGCTTTCTATACAGTAGCTCAGTCTGTAGAGCACCGAGCTAGCATCTAGAGGTCTCGGGTTCAAATCTCGATGGAATCCCATTTTCTTTGCTCAATTTTCCACTAATAGATTACATTCATGGCTGATTTACAAGTTACATTTTTGTATTATGGCATTCGGTTTGCATGATTAATATTAGTCTGGATCTATTCTTCTACCTCTCCAATTAAATTTTCCAAGACAGACAAATCACACAATAAATTATGCTCACTCCAAATCTTCTCATGGCAGAATATTTTCAATATAGTAGTTCCTTTTTATTAGTTTATTTCAGCTTCATCACAAACTGCTGTAGTCCTACTGTACATAGCTATAACATGCAGGATGTACAGTGATCCCAATGAAGGATGGAACACAAAATTGAAATATAAGACCTCACATCATGATAAAGAACAAAGCACAACAAAGTTAAGTGCAGGCAATTGAAAGTACTTACCATGATTACGGGAAGTTCAAGCTACAATTTTTTCAGAATCATGTTCACTCAACATCAATCTACAAAAAAATAAAGAGTGAATTTAATGATTATGAGTGTCAAAAACTAGATTTCAGTATGAATACTCATACACAGTTACAATGAAAACTGATTTGGGTCAATAGAAATATGATACCATATTAGCAATATATTTCTCAGTGGTTTTATTTTCGTAAATTTTACCAGTTAAGTGAAATTTGACTCATGAAACAAGGGTCTGTTCTAAAAATTAAGGGACTGTGACGGGACAGAATTTGATATACTGTTTATCTGAGTTTTTTGCTCACAAAAAGAAATCTTAACACAATAGCAGCCACATATCTTTACAAATGTGTCAAGCCTACACGAACATAACCCTAACCCTAATCCTAATCCTCACATCAAACTAAACCTAAAAACCCTATGACAGCCCTAACCCTAACCCGCAGTCCTTGGAGAAAATAAGACCCAAGCAATTGTCGTAGTCCTGAGGAAATGTAATGTCACCTCATATCCATGTAGATATCTCAAATTGTACTGAACCAAACTGCACCAACAATTACACCAAATATTCAAAGAGCTTATTTCCAGTCACTATCATAAATTTGAACTAAATCAGTCATCTGGAAGCATTGATATGTTGTTGCTCAAAACAAATAACTCTTCATAAGCTTCCCAGTGTACACTGTTTCCACAATCTGAAACTGAAGTTTGAATCTATTTTTTTTTTTCCAAATACGAGGGCATGGTGTCTTTCACATGACTGGGAACTAAAACTAGCTAAAACCAATGTACAAAGGATTACGGCAAGTTGAGAAATGCAGTTCCTGGAGCGCACACAAACATGTGAAGATAATGTATACACATACAGACACACACACACAAGGATGTGGGTGCTCTTGGAACTTCATTTCTCGATCAAATTCTTTCAACATAAAGATCCTATACTATAGCATGGGTAAACATCATGGGTAGTCTGATTGATTTTTAAGATCTTCATTCATTGCCCACTGGGGTACATTAAAAAACCACACAGCACAGGCCAGCGAGAACAGAGTTGCTTGTCATTAATTAAGGTCTATGCCACTATGGATCCTGGGTCTGGGAGGAAGGCCTTTCTTACCGTATGATAAGACCCAAGCAATTGGACCCAAGCAATTGGACCTTGGAGTGGGGAGTGGAGTGGAGTGGAGATCGAAGTGGAGAATATTTTCTGAAATTTACCTAAAATTATTCGGATATATATTTCGGAATTCGGTTACATAGTAGAGCAGAAACACGGAGCATCGAAAAGGCAGTTTACGTTAAGGTAAGCAAACTCTGGGCTATTTTGTTGTTCTTTGCACAACTTGCACCAGTAACCCGAGGTTGAGGGCTGAATTTCAATTTCCCGCCTTTTGAAAGGGGGAACCGATATGGCCGCCTGTACGGCCTCCTCTGCCCCCCTAGACTCCCATCAGGATTCTGACGCGGGCACCACAGAGGGTATGGAGGAAGAAACCTCTGTGGATTTGGACTTTCGTGTAGTTAAGTCTAAGAAACAAGTTCAAAGAAAAAAGCGCAAGGTGCGCGAAGAAAGTGTAGATATTGAAGAACTATCAACTAGGGTAGAATCGTCCTCAGACGGAGAACATGAAAACTCTACATTTGGCACCCCTAGATCCAAACCTCCCGACTTGAAGGTGTACATTTCACCGATTGATTCACGCAAATCCTTGAAGAACATCAACCTAATAACGGTCGCTCGTGACATTCAGAAATGTTGTGGTTCACCCCCAGAGTTTATCAAGCCAACCAAAGATGGCATTATGGTAAAGTGTACAAACCAAAAGCAACGTCAAAAACTTCTGGAAATTCAGTCAATTGGCAATGTACATGTGAAAGCTCGGGAGGAGGGTCTCAACGTAAAGGGTGTCATTTCTGGCGTGCCGATAGAAATGTTGGATATTGAGATACAAACGGAATTAAAGAAACAGAGAGTATCGCATGCAAAGCGAATCATGCGAAATCATAAGAAACAGAATCAAAGCAAAGAAGAAAAGAGTGACAAAGCAGCACCCACCCCGACGCGCAGTGTCATTCTAACATTCGAAAAGACAGAATTACCAGAAGAAGTGACTCTTTGTTTTCAAAAATTCTCCGTGAAGCAGTACATTCCCCCCGTGGTCAGATGCTTTCATTGTCAGAGATTCGGCCACACCATCAAAAACTGCCGAGCTAAACAAAGATGCGTCAGATGTGGGGAGATGCATACATTTGACCAGTGCCAACAGAAAGACGACCCGAAATGTGTGAATTGTGGCGGAAAACATTCCGCGGCATACAATGGTTGCAAAATGGCTAAACAGGCTCAGGAAATTCAGAAAATCAAAGTAGTGAATAACTTTTCCTACGCCCAAGCTGCCCGTCAGTGGCAGGAAAAAGAAGAAAAGACGCAAATCCCACACAACCAACCAAATCAATTAGGTAAAGAAAGTCATTGTAATACGACACAGGCAGTCACAAAGAAGAACGGGCTAAACAAATCGACAAGAGCACCTGTTACTCCCAACCAGAATAAACAGGATGATGTAACTGAACAAAACCATGGCAGTGGCATTCAACAGGCAAAAGACACAACCATGCCTAGACAGCCTGAGACAGAAGCCCACCACTCAGTACGAAAGAACGAGGAACCCACCAAATGGCACTCAAATTTTTTCATGTCAGCATCAAACCAAGATATTATTGGTTTTATGATTCACGTGATTCAGACTTTTATTAAAGATAAGTCGGAATCAGAATTGCGCACTATAATAACAACCATA
Organism: Diadema setosum; assembly: GCF_964275005.1. Lineage (NCBI taxonomy): Eukaryota > Metazoa > Echinodermata > Echinoidea > Diadematoida > Diadematidae > Diadema > Diadema setosum. Next base: position 18,568,199 of record NC_092695.1, read on the forward strand.
GCTGAGCAATTCTTACCATGTCTCTAATGTCACATTGTGTGATAACAAGTTTATTCATCCTCCAGTGGAATGCACAGGGAATGCACTCACATGGAGGAGATTTAATAGCATATATAGAGTCTGAATGTCATGAAACAGTCCACATCATATGTGTACAAGAAACATGGTTTAGACATAACCAGTCTTTCCAAATTCCGAATTATACATGTCTTTCGAAAAATCGCACAAACCAGTGTGGAGGAGGCGTGGCTTTTTATATACATAACTCATTGTATTTTGATTATTTGACAGATGATAATGATGTAGAAATGCAGACGATTAAACTGTATATAGAAAATTCAGAAATCTCGATAGTTAACTACTATAACCCATGCAAAAAGATCAGCATGGAAATCATGAATGCATTAATGACGCATGTAACAAACCCCAAGAAAGTAATCATTGTTGGGGACTTTAACTCCCACAACACTTTATGGGGCAGTGTAAAAACAGATAATAATGGAAGAATAATTGAAGAGTTTTTGTTAAATACAAATTTGGTTGTTTTAAATGACGGATCTGGTACTAGAAAGGACCCGTCCTCGGGAAAAATGTCATGTTTGGATTTGACTATAGTGTCAGCTGAAATGGCTACCAAATGCATCTGGGAAGTCATACCAATGGAACACAGGAGTGACCATGTTATAGTTGGTACAAAGTTATTTTTAGGAAGTACATTGAAATCCCGCACTGAACAGAAAGAAGTGGGAAGGAAATGGTCAACAAAAAATATAAATTGGGCCATATTTCAGGAAAAGTGTGAGGAAAAAATAAACGAAAGGTGTTTCGGAAGTTTTGAAATATCCACATCAGACCTGCATAGTAAATTCATGAGATGTTTGACACAAATCTTAGAAGAAGTAAGTCCGATCAAATCAAAGGGCAAATGCAAACCAGTTCCATGGTGGACAAAAGAGTGCTCCACAATCATAAGGGAGCGTAACCGAATTAGAAATAAATTAAATAAACATTGGACTAAGAAACTGCAAGAAAATTACCATTTGAAAAAGTCTCAAGCTCAAAGAACAATAAGACAAGCAAAAAGAAATTATTGGTTATCTTTTCAACTCAGTCTTAATCGTTTCACGTCAGTATCTCAAATCTGGAAAACGGTAAAAACCCTCAATGGCACCCCTTCCACCGGTATACCAACCATCCCAACTTTAAAAGTGAATGGGCTTCCCATTGTGGAAGATGGGAAGAAAGCAGATTACTTGGGAGAATACTATAAATCATGTGGACAGGAAGAAACATCTGATGACATAAATACAGCGTTTGAAGAAGTGAAATATTCCGAAAATACATCGATGTTGTCCGTCCTAAATGAATTGTTTCATATGACGGAGTTAGACATGTATCTAATATCCAGGAAAATGTCTACCCCAGGAGAAGATAGGGTAGGATACGAAGTATATCAGCATTTACCTGAATCATCAAAATCAGTACTGTTACGAATATATAACAAGATATGGGTAACAGGGGACATACCTGAGTCCCTGCTGCATTCCATATTGATACCCATTTTAAAACCAAATAAGATGTCAGACAAACTGACATCATATCGACCGATAGCTCTCATCTCATGTTTTATGAAAATCATGGAAGGAATGGTGAAAGAACGTTTGAGTATGTACATAGAAAAACATAATATCTTGATCCCAGAACAACAAGGTTTTCGGAAAAATCGAACATGTGTGGATAACATTGTTAATTTGGAAAATGAAATTCAGAAACATCTGAAAGTGAACGCCAAAACCTTGGCAATTTTTATTGATTTAGAGAAAGCTTTCGATTCTGTGTTGAATAAAACTCTTCTCATAAAGTTATCGAAACTGGGCGTATGTGGGAATATGTACTTATTTCTAAGAGCATTTTTATTGAAACGTACTTTTCAAGTTCGAGTTGGGCATGAGTTATCCAAAACAATGAAACTACTGAATGGGCTTCCGCAAGGGAGCACATTGAGCCCATTGTTATTCAATGTTATGATGTCTGACATTCCGCTCAGGACCGACATCCACACCTTGTTGTATGCTGATGATTGTGTAATCTGGCAGTCGGGAAAGGACATTAGGATAATGACCACTGCGTTAGAACAACATTTGAACACCTTGGATGGGTGGTTTTCATCGTGGGGACCTAAAATCTCTCACACAAAAACCACACCTATGCTGTTCTCTCACACTCCTAAGGAGGCTATTTTGTCCCTCAAGATAGGGAGAGAAATTTTAACGACAAAGGATGATTATAAATATTTAGGAGTAATCTTTGATAAGAGGTTAAATTGGAGAGCCCATATACAAGAAGTGGCATCCAGATGCAAACGTAAAATCAATATACTAAAGAGTTTAACTCATGTGAATTGGATTAGAGGCTCCAATGATTTACTGTCTGTATATAGAGCAATAATTCGTTCTTTGATAGATTACGCCTGTGAAGCATATGATTCAGCTTCATCGTATGTAAAAAACATTCTCAATTCAGTACAATACCAAGCTCTCAAAATCTGTCTAGGAGCCAGTATAGGCACCTCTCTGACAACCCTGCAAGTAGAATCAGGTGAATTACCACTAGATCTGCGTAGGCAGATGTTGACTGCTCAATTCCGTAGGCACATTGATACTGTTCCAAACCATCCCTTAATACAGGATATCAAAATGTGCTGGCAATTTGATTTTTACGAAAGTGAAAATCCCCACAACCCTTTCGGTGAAAGAATCCTGAAAAGTGAAAACATATTATTTTCCCAATGTATGGAAAAAGTACAACCTTTTCATCAACCGTTTTGGCACTGGCAGATGCCAGCAGTGTCCATGGAGTTAAGTTCAGACATGATGTTATCAAAGTGTGATCATGTTATACATCAGCAGCAAATGGCTCTTGAATTGATAAACAGGAAATGGCAACATTATGTTCATGTATTCACCGACGGCTCAAAGTGCCCAAAAACTTGCAAAGTGTCCGCTGCTTTTTATGTTCCTTATTGGAAGTATGCACAAGCAAAACGCATACAAGACTTTACGTCTGTGTACAGAGCTGAACTGATTGCTATTATTATGTCTTTGATCTGGTTAGAACAAGTCTCGAATTTGTATGCTGGAGTGGTTATTTTTTGTGATTCATTAAGTGTTTTACAGGCTATAAATTCAAATAAGCCGGAGAGTTTTGTAAGTGAAATTATTATAAGATGTACGGAATTGAAATATAAAGGAATAGATATAAATTTTGAATGGATACCCAGCCATTGTGGCATTAATGGAAACGAAGTCGCGGACAAAGAGGCAAAAGCTGCTTTGTGTCGAAATGTTATCGATATTGAAAATGGTTTGAATATGGCAGAATGTAAATATATACTTAGAGAGCACTTTATGGAAAAATGGCAAAAACGATGGGAAAAAGCAGAATCTCCACTGAAGTTGATACAAAAAACAGTTAAGAAAACTTTTCAATGTTCCCTAAGCAACTGGAAGGAACAGTCTATTATGCATAAATTGAGAATGGGAAATATTTCTTTGAATTATGATTTGTTTAGATTGAATATCCATGAAAATGGAATGTGTCCGAACTGTCCACATATTTTTGAAACAGTCACTCATTTTTTATGTGAATGTCCAAAGTATATAATAGAAAGAAGTATGTTATTAGCAGAAATAGATACCACTGACGTGCGTCATATTTTGCTGTTGGTAGGAACTACTAACTCAAAGCATATGCGTGCTTTTGTTCAGTATGTCCAGAGGACAAAAAGATTTACTCAAACACATAATTTTACTAGATAAGTATATGTCTTGACTTAATTTTGCACATTGCACACAGCCCAGATGTTTGCTTTATATCTTAGCGTTGTTTTGTTTTTCTAATTTCATGTACATTTGTGATAAAATTCGCGTTAAATACTCCCGATTAATCACGAGCACCGATCGAGCCCCTCTCGTGTATTGGAGTGGCCTAGGCAGGTGGACAGCCAATCACGGCCCCTCCTTGCCGAGAAGTCTGCTCAAGGTACCGAGCCGGACTGGCCAGAAAATACGATCGTCGATTGGGCAACTCGAACCGAGGCCAGTGAGGGAGATTTATTTGATTTGATATGATATATTAATTTTGATTTATTTGCAATAAAATGAAAATAATATAGGGTAAAAATTTGGAAATTTATAGAAATTTTATGAATATAGATTTGGCGTAAATATTCCTCGAGGAATGATAAACGCCAAATAAATTCAAACAACAACAACAACAACATCACCAGCGTGGCTTAGCTCCTGGGCATATTTGTGACCCGCTGCAACAAAAGGATCCGAAAGTCGGGGAGGACAATTTTCTGAAAATGACATGACATTATTCCCTTACTCTCCAACTTTAATTTCATACAACACGACTCATAAAAGTAATCAGTTGCGGATATATCAATAATTTTATTAGCGCATGTCGAGTGGTTTAGGAAATCAGCATTTCAAGAAAACCTCCTTCAAAGCGCAAAGCTTCCTTCCAACGTTATCATGATCAAGGGAAGGCAAGACAGTTTCCACCTCTGGACAATACAAGGTATGCTCCTAGCAACCTCCGTAATGTTCGTTCAAGCTTAGCGCCAGCGGTCTACGCATGACCAATCAGTAACCAGGATGCCACACACTGACCAATAAGAATACTCCCTCATTGCTAGGGGCGGAGTCTAGCTGCCGCGCTAAATCCAAATCTTCGGACACGTTTCTGTTCCATTGAAAGTCAGAAAATCATGGCCCAGAAAAACGCTAATTTCTTGCCTCTCCTTTGATCATTTACCTTCAAATTTTCGGCAGATGATAGATGATACATTATAACTACTTACAACAATAATGCCAAAAACAGAAATCTGATTGTTTTGACCGATTTTGATTATCTGACTTCAATTTTTCTCGGCTCAGCCGTCACTAGCGGGCGTCAGCAACATTGCCCACCTCATTGCATTGTTGGGATCCTTTTGCTTTTGTCATATTTGTTGTGGCAGGTCACATTTGGATTTAACTACACAGCACAGTCTAAACACCTGAATTATTGCTGGCTATAAAAGTAGATGACTAACGTTAGATTTAGTATAAATTGATTAGATCTAGTCTAGACTCTTTTTGCCTAAATCATGTAAATAGTATTTATACTATGATCTAAATTCTCAACTACTGTAGACTCTAAACCGCCCAGAAGTTGTGCCTTGTGGTAGTACTGTAAGCCTGCCGTACTAATTACAGCCGTAGAACAGGGTTTTGAAATTTTGTAGCCCGACCAGACGCTGTGCGAAGCAAACAGCGACTGGGCTGTGTAGCAATTTGCAGCCGTGCTACTGCTAGTGCTAATGAAGTCTCGACACACATCGCAAAGTCAATACATGGGACTGTACAACAAAACTCGCGCGTTGTTAAGCCAGAACAGACTTTCACATTAAATTCCCACGCTGTTTCACTTCTGTTACCTCGGTTTACATTCTAAACACATTTTTTCACCTATTATAAATCAACACAATGAAAATCGTCAGATAGATCTGTAAATATGACTCTTGAATTACGGCGAACTTACCACCAACAGTCCACTCATTTCCACCGATCGACAGAATCACCTGGAGTGTGACGTCACGATCTGAGAAATCATCAGGCTGCGTTCACATAACCCCGTACTTTCTCTGACCCAATTCAATTCAATTCAATTCAATTTTATTCAAAAACCAAACATAAATAACAAGATAACACAAATCTCTGATACAAAAATGTACATGGTTTTTTAGGACCCCGAAAGAAACAAGGCTTGTGAGTGGGGCCCTATGTAAGGTACAAATAAGTTGGGACTCAGCAGCCAAAAGGGCCAACCGTCAATGATGTAAAGTGACATTCCAAATCATAAATCAGTTGAGTGAACATTCAGTCACTGAAACCACCAACAACAGACCAAGGTACCACGTAAGTTCACACACTAACACTACGACATGGCAAGTATACGATGTATATCAGAACAATCAGATATTATACAATGGCAATTAATAGTTAACCTACATATAAGGAGACCATAAACACACTAACACACACACACACACACCCACACCCTCACACCACCATACACAACCACACCACACAGAGCACTCAAAACTAAAGTAGGCTGGCCAATCTACATAATATCAAATAAATGTTTAACATGTAGTTTAACAAATTCATTTCAAATTGTCTAATAGATATTTTTTTACACTGAACTTTGAACCTAGAAAATGTTGTACTGTTCCTAATGTCAACAGGTAGTTGGTTCCACTCTTTAATACAAGTGGTCTCTTCATTTAATGGAGGCTAGGGCAGCTGTAGCCCGATCGACCACTGCCTGATTGTGAAGAGATGAGTGTCTGTGTAAGGCAACGGCGTAAATCCATACTGAGGAGTGGGGGGGATGGTCACCATCACCACGATTACAAGCCCATAACCGGACCGGCGCAGCCTTTTTTTTTTTTTTTTTTTTTTTTTTTTTTTGGGGGGGGGGGGAGAAGCTTTGTGCCCCCCCCCCCCCCACACACACACACACTTTACAGGGATCGGATGCCCCACTCTTGCATGAAATATAAAGTGGGAGAAAAGTGGCAGCAACAACATAAAGACTTTTTGTTCTTGTTGCTTTTTTTTTTTTTTTTTTTTTTGCTCGTCAGACGACTTTCGGCGGAAAATCAGACCTTAAAAGTATGAAAACATTTTTTTTTTTTTCGAACTATCTGTGAGAGGGAGCGGAACGACCGAACGGGGGAAGGGTGTGTATGGGGGGGGGGGATCCCTCTCCCACACGAGGAAGATTTTGCATTTTCAGACCTGAAATTCAGCGATCTGGTGCTCACTTGTGGTGAAAATTTTGTTTTCTTTTCTTTAAAAAAACAATAAGGAAATGAAGTATTCACAATATATTATTGAATGACAAAATCGTGGTATTTCAGCTCTTGCTGTGCGACATCACTGTGAAGGCCTACTAAATAATGGGGCCTATCATCGGCGTAGACAGGATTTGATCTTAGGAGGAGCGGTTATGTGAGGGAACGAATCAAGCGAGGGGGGAGGGTATGGTAGGGGGGTTTCCCCCTCCTACGGTGAAATCTCTTTGCGTTGAAAATTTTGACATTTTTCAGTCCAAAAACTGCCGTTTGTAGCTATATTCTTCGCTTTGGAAATTAAGGGGGGCACACCAGGCGCAACTGCTGTCAATCACTGGCAGCAACATCAGGAGAATGGCATAGCAGTTAAATGCGAGCGAGCGGGGCGAGCGAGCTTGAAAATTTTGACATTTTACAGTCCAAAGACTGCCGTTTGTGGCTGTATTTTTTCGCTTTGGAAATTATGGGGGCACACCGGGCACAACTGCTGCCGGCAATCGGGCAGCAACATCAGAATGGCATAACGATTAAATGCGAGCGAGCGAAGCGAGTGAGCTTGAAAATTTTGATATTTTACAGTCCCACATGTCCTTTGTGGCTGTACTAGTATTTTTTCGCTTTGGAAATTAAGGGGGGGGGGAGGCGCACCGGGCGAAAACTGCTGGCAATTACTGGCAGCAACATCAGGAGAATGGCATAATGATTAAATGCGAGCGAGCGAAGCGAATGAGCTTGAAAATTTTGACATTTTCCAGTCCCAAAAACTGTCGTTTGTGGCTGTATTTTTTTTCGCTTAGGAAATTAAGGGGGCGCACCGGGCGAAAACTGCTGGCAATTACTGGCAGCAACATCAGGAGAATGGAATAATAATTAGATGCAAGCGAGCGAAGCGAGTAAGCTTCAAAAATTTGACATTTTGCAGTCCCCAAACTGCCGTTTGTAGCTATATTTTTCGCTTTGGAAATTAAGGGGGGCGCACCTGCTCACAATCACTGGCAGCAACATCAGGAGAATGGCATAACGATTTAATGCGAGCGAGCGGAGCGAGCGAGCTTGAAAATTTTGACATTTTACAGTCTAAAAACTGCCGTTTGTAGCTATACTTTTTCGCTTTGGAAATTTAGGGGGCACACCGAGTGCAACTGCCGGCAATTAGCTGGCAGCAACATCAGGAGAATGGCATAGCGGTTAAATGCGAGCGAGCGGAGCGAGCGAGCTTGAGAATTTTGACATTACAGTCCAAAGACTGCCGTTTGTGGCTGTATTTTTTCGCTAAAGGGGGGCGCATCGGGTGCACCTGCTGTCAATCACTGGCAGCAACATCAGGAGAATGGCATAGCAGTTAAATGCGAGCGAGCGGGGCGAGCGAGCTTGAAAATTTTGACATTTTACAGTCCAAAGACTGCCGTTTGTGGCTGTATTTTTTCGCTTTGGAAATTATGGGGGCACACCGGGCGCAACTGCCGGCAATCGGGCAGCGACATCAGAATGGCATAACGATTAAATGCGAGCGAGCGAAGCGAGTGAGCTTGAAAATTTTGATATTTTACAGTCCCACATGTCCTTTGTGGCTGTACTAGTATTGTTTCGCTTTGGAAATTAAGGGGGGGGGGGGGCGCACCGGGCGAAAATTGCTGGCAATTACTGGCAGCAACATCAGGAGAATGGCATAATGATTACAAATGCGAGCGAGCGAAGCGAATGAGCTTGAAAATTTTGACATTTTCCAGTCCCAAAAACTGTCGTTTGTGGCTGTTTTTTTTCGCTTTGGAAATTAAGGGGGCGCACCGGGCGAAAACTGCTGGCAATTACTGGCAGCAACATCAGGAGAATGGAATAATAATTAGATGCGAGCGAGCGAAGCGAGCGAGCTTCAAAAATTTGACATTTTACAGTCCCCAAACTGCCGTTTGTAGCTATATTTTTCGCTTTGGAAATTAAGGGGGGCGCACCTGCTCACAATCACTGGCAGCAACATCAGGAGAATGGCATAGCGATTAAATGCGAGCGAGCGGAGCGAGCGAGCTTGAAAATTTTGACATTTTACAGTCTAAAAACTGCCGTTTGTAGCTATACTTTTTCGCTTTGGAAATTTAGGGGGCACACCGAGTGCAACTGCCGGCAATTACTGGCAGCAACATCAGGAGAATGGCATAGCGGTTAAATGCGAGCGAGCGGAGCGAGCGAGCTTGAGAATTTTGACATTTTACAGTCCAAAAACTGCCGTTTGTGGCTGTATTTTTTCGCTTTGGAAATTAAGGGGGCACACCGGGCGCAACTGCCGGCAATTACTGGCAGCAACATCAGGAGAATGGCATACTGATTAAATGCTAGCGAGCGAAGCGAGTGAGCTTGAAAATTTTGACATTTTCCAGTCCTAAAAACTGTCGTTTGTAGCTATATTTTCGCTTTGGAAATTAAGGGGGCGCACCGGGTGCACCTGCTGTCAATCACTGGCAGCAACATCAGGAGAATGGCATAGCGGTTAAAGGCATAATTTACCATTTGCAGATGAAAGCATTAGTGCTTTCAAATAGCTCTAAAATGTGAGTTAGGGATAGAAACAACCACTGTCAAAATTTGAATCCGTATAATCGATGTTAAGTGTTGTTAAATACACAAAATGTGAACAATAGTTATAATAAAAATGTTTCCAGACTAAACCGTATACAGTTACGGTTTACTGAGAAAAACCCTGATATCTCCTTATATTTTAGGTTTTATTGCAAATATTTCATATGGTAGGATGTTTTATGATACAACAGACCTACACATATGCATCAAATGTGATATCTTGAACATTTTTGAAATCACTGCTCCCAAAGGTAAACTGGACCTTTAAATGCGAGCGAGCGGAGCGAGCGAGCTCGAAAATTTTAACATTTTAAACTTCAAAAACTGCCGTTTGTAGCTATATTTTTCGCTTTTGTTTGTCCCACTTTTATTTGAGAACCATCCCCCCCCCGTGATCTGCTGCACACTCTTTGATAAATTAGGGAATATACGTCTATGTCAAAAGACAGTGTACAAAGTTTATCCCTTATCCTGTATAGCGGACCTTTTGCATGTTCATGATTGCAATACAACGATCTGGTGCATAGTTCTGGCGATATTTGGACAATTTTCCATTAAGAAAGTTCGAGATTTGTCCTCATCTCGGGAAATGCTTGGGGGATAAATGATTTGTCTGTCTAAACACTTCCTTTGGGGCGGGGCAAATGCCCCTTTGCCCCCCATAGATTCGACGTCCCTAATCTTCCCTTGGTATGCCCATAGATGTATCCTGACTGAGTCATCAGTCACTGTCGTTTCTCAGGAATGATTCAGGAAATGGAGGGGATTCAATTATGGCGATAAAGTTGTTGTTATTGTTTGTTTGTATGTTTTCGTATACATATTTTGCAGATGGTCCCCAGTTACTCGCGTCATAGCATGTTTACATGTAGACCTATACTATTTTACGTTGTCAACGCCTGAGCCATACCTTACAGTGTATGTCGATGTTACTTTCTTCGCGAGCGAGCGAAGCGAGCGAACGCTTGAGAAAATTATACATTTTCCTACAAGATAGAATACTGTTCAGCTCTGTTACCTGTCTGAAGGCCGGCGTACAAACGTCATGCAATATGCCAAAATTGATACAATCACATTTCTGCTTCCTCCATTTTTCCCCCTCAAAATTCAGGGGGGGATGATTGAACAGGCCATCCCCCCCTCCTCCATTTCAGGGGGGGATATATCCCCCCCCCCCATCCCCCCCGGGATTTACGCCCATGGTGTAAGGCCAAGGTAGACGCCTTGGAAAATAGTCTGAGTTTCGCCTTCTTGGAGTGAAGACCTGAATAAATGTTTCCTCCCAGCAATCGAAACGACCCAATGTATGAGTGACTGATTCCTGTCTCTATATTCAAGAACGCAGCAATACAACTTGACTCAATTTCCCAATTCACAACCGACATCGGTCACATCTGAGGCAAACGCAGCATGGCTGCTGACGCACTCTCTCGAACCTACATCAACAATGTAAACATTACCTCCATCGACTTCGACGTCATTGCCGTCGCGATCGTAAATAAATTTTCTTCCCTCTCATCAAGATTGATTTTCTGTGCTTCTTGCTTCGTGGTATTTGCTAAATTCTGTTCATGGTGTGTTATGATGGAAAAGGGTGCGATGGTCCGTTGTATATTTTGTTTTACGGTGAGCTGTCTGTTGTTACGTTTCCGTTAGTTTCTTCTCTATCGTAGTACACCCGATCTCAAAGGAACAAGGGAACTCAGTCCACTCAAAGCTTCTCGCCAACTTAAAGATCTAACGATTCGAATCGTTCCGAATCGTTAAGTCTCTAATGAGCTTTGAGTGAAATTGAGTTTATTGTTTCTTTTATAGGCGTCGTCTATGAAGACAGTGCATGCATGGTCTTCTTCAGGAGGAGGCTTTTTAACAATGCCTTAGATTTCCCTTTGTATATATCTGGTGAGGAATTCGCCAGGTGCTACAGTGCTATCTTGTTGTGCGGTCAAGGTGGTCATGTGTCGCACGTATACGGCTGATTGCTTTGTCGTTGTTTACTCAAGGAGGCACCTCGGATCCTTTTAGTATAGTTTACCTTTGCGCTGCGTGTTTATATAGGGGGCTGTACACATGGTGAATGGGGTGCAACAGCCGTGTGTGCCCACCCCATAGATCCAAAGATGAGTATACAGTTAAGAGCTCATTATTGTGGATAGTGGCAGCAGGGGGCTTAAGCTCATGAACATGAACATCAACACAACACCTACGTTACACCCCACATTCAAAAGCGCCACTACAGGCAGGAAATCCACCATAACACCGCGCACATTTACTGCAAATTCACCTCATTTTTACCTCAAATCTACGTACCTCTCGATCATTACGTGCTCATATGTAATATTGTAGAAATAAGGCTATATTCTCAAGAATCAATATTCAACCAACGCGTGCAAGATCACATATACGAAAGTACAACATTGCACATTCCAGACACTGGATCCCATGGGTTGACAAAACACTTCAATCTCCTCTCGCTCCGCTCACTATAGCTAATCTACAAATCATCGGCATTGAAAAAATTTAATCGACAACAAAACACGTGACACCACTTTTCGTAGAGAATCCTTCTGGATAAACAAATTAAAACCCTCGACCCGCACAGAATTAAAAAAAAAAAATGATTAAAAACATGATTACCCATCACAGACTGATTTAATGTGGAGTCCCATACGACAATGATTTCTGTAATGCTCAGCGATAAGTCGCGTCCTATAATGATATGAATTGAAAGTATCTTGCCATTATCAGTTATACACCATCTCACAGCATACGGCTCGACGGCTTTTCTTACCATAGACTCACTCTTGCACATTTTCAACCTAGCAATGGCTTTCATGGAAAGGTACTGAGGTGCTCTATGAGACCTGTCTGGCTCTCGTGAGTTTGTGTACTTTATGGGGCTGTTTTACTGTAAGTTCTAAATTCATTCTTTGGTTCAGTTAAGCTGAAGAATGTTAGGGAGAACAATTATATGATCACACTGTTCTCTGAAGTTAGGAGTTGTTTCAATATTAAAGCCACCCATGGAAACAATATCTTAATCGTGCCCACGTTTTAGGTTATATCATGAATGTCTATGTATATGTTTCCAACTACTATAGCTCTGATCTGAACCCGTCCTATAACTTTGGGTTCGCTATTTGGCCCGTTAAAATTCCCATGTTAGTGAACCGGGTCCTGTAATATAGTATAATACGTATTTTAACCGACTTCTGGTGACATCAAGATACAAGAAAGATTAAAAAGATACGAAATATTTGAATATCTGTTACATGAATGTAATCTAACATTGCTCAAAACAGTTAAAGAATTTGTGATAGGCCCATTAACACAGATTTCAACCTGGAATTGGATGTCCGGCCGGGGGCATTTAATGAGAACATTGCATTGAGCTGTTATCTCAAGACATTATACCTTGCGAGAAGAATAGGTAGTAGACATCTTACTTCCTAAATGACTTTTCCTGAGGGATATACTGCCCTACTTTGGCAAAAGGAAGCAAGTGAAAAAAGTGACATTTCTCATAAAAGAGCAAAATGTGCCTGTCATTTACACTGACGTCAATGGACTAACATGATGTCTTATCTAACATATCTCTTAGTAGGATGAGTGTTTCTGCATGAAATTTGGCCTGGAAGAAGAGCTCATTATGTGAATTATGAAAACATCAATAACTTAAATTCGGATGGTATGTCACTTGCTTCCTTTTGCCAAATGATTCCACATAAACTAAGACCCCCACTCAATTCTTGTCACAGCTCCCAAGACACATCATTGGCTCATGTGGCCACACACTTGACCCAACAGGAAGCCAAAGTCAGATGACCTTATACGTCCACGACAAACTGAAGCTATATATTACAATATGAAGAGTTTGATTGCAAACGAGTTAACTCCATTTTGTCGGGTCAATTTGAATATTTTTCTAAATCTGCCGAGAAATGATAAAAGATAAGAAAATATGGGGTAGGCCTATTATATAAACACATTCCAAGGTAGTGAACAAGTGAGGTATATCTTTGGACTGTCTGATGACGGACTTAAAATGGCGTTTGCGATCAGACTCTCCATATTCCCATCATTTTATCAGCGAGGTCCTTTACACGAGGCGCATGATGTATGGATTGTTCAGTGCTGTCTCTCGTGGGTATTCTTAGCACCCTTGCTCATATCATAGGGTCCATGCTCATTTAATCCCTTTGCCCTCTTCATTCTTCACTCTAATCTGTCCATCACTGCCCGGGAAAGGAAGCCATGAAGCTGAAAATAACGGGAATAGTATATCTGAAATAACATCGTAAGGTGCCTAACAGCTGATATAATGTGTGTCAAGAAAGCACCTTCCTTGCAGGAGTCAATACTATACGTCCTTTCCCGAGGTTAATTCCTTTCCGGTTCAGGGAATCGTGTTGACAAGTTTTTGTTTGCGCGGTTTTCTGGACCCGATTATTTTGCGGCACACACTCACACGCACAAGCAAATTCACACAAATACAAACAAAAGCACTTGCTAAGATAATGCGGTCAAGCATATTATGGGCCATGGTATTGGAGAAAGAAGTTACTCAAGTTACTTAACATTGTTCACGTTGTCTCTGAACACCAGGCTTTGGTTATTGGCCTTCAGTGGGCCCTGGGAGCCGGCGGCGCTGGGGGTGCTATATAGGGGTGAGTAGCTTATCAGGAGAGCAGCCAATTCCCCCCTTCCCCTCAAAGGGCGTGAAATATTACACGCTCAGCGCACAAGGGAAGAAGTACAAAGGGGAGAGACAGTGCTTGAGTCTACTCCGGTCAAAATTTAATAACGGTACACATCTGACACAACGGACACAAAGCAGGTATGTTCACAACAACCATTTCATTTCCCTGTTTTTATTTCTTAAACTTATCATCTTCCTTGGAGGGCCTGCCTTATTTGTCATTTCGCCATTATAGCAATCTCCAGCAGACATATATATTGAAGATAGATTCGAGGGAGACTGTATACGATGGGTAAGTCCCGACTCGTTGTGTGGTCAAAATGGTCATGGGATTTCCAGCATTAGTGTTGCACGGCTGATTGCTTTGTCGTTATTGCCCATAAGGAGGTACCTAAAATTATCGTAACAGAAATAATGTACATGTCCCCACATTATTCGATAGGCAACTACAATATAATAGGTAGCTAGCAATTAATGACTGTTGTAATTTGCAAATTGTTTACGATTTATTAAATTGTAGGCCTATTTAAAGGACAAGTCCACCTTCACGTACATAAAGATTGAGAGAATGCAGCAATATTAGGAGAACACAACAGTGAAAGTTTGAGGAAAATCGGACAATCCGTTCAAAAGTTATGACTTTTTAAAGTATTTGAGCAGTCACTGCTGGATGAGAAGACTACGTCAGTGTATGATATCACATGCGTTCAACGATATGAGGAAAACAAAAAGAGAATTTCACAAAACTCTACTTTTTGAATAAAGAGCACATTTCTTCGACTTGTTACCGACGTTGTACACATGTGTCATCACAAGCTATACTAGTCTTTCCATCCAGCTGTGACTGAGCATGCAGAAACTTCAAAAATTCATAACCTTCGAATGGATTGTCCGATTTTCCTCAAACTTTCACTGATGTGTTCTACTAACATTGCTGCGTTCACTCAACCCACATGTCTATGAAGGTGAACTTGTTCTTTATATTAAGTATATTTTATGGCGAGAGTAGTCGTCGTTTACAAGTGTAAAGCTATATGATTACCCTTCATGTCTGATGGTACCCACAACTGAAGATACGTTTGTCATGAGAATCCATTTCATCAGTATAATGATTATGCAATGATATGTACACGTGGGAAATTTAATATAAGATATACTTTTACTTGACCACTGAATGCGTTGCTGCTGCTGCTGTTGTTGTTGTTGTTGTTCGACTTAAAGGTT
The DNA here is from genome assembly GCF_964275005.1 of Diadema setosum. Lineage (NCBI taxonomy): Eukaryota > Metazoa > Echinodermata > Echinoidea > Diadematoida > Diadematidae > Diadema > Diadema setosum. The sequence goes on from NC_092695.1 coordinate 18,583,603, forward strand.
CTGATCTTAGCTTCTCTCCAGTGCTCTTTCGAAATAAACACATGTCGTAACTATACGAAACACATTGCACTTCTGTTCATGAATAAGCAGGTCTTGTGGTTCAAAAAGTCAATACTATTCTTGAAACGTTGCACACAATACTCATGTACTGTTAAAGGGCTGTTATAGTTTTGGTTGAGATAAGGGATTTGGATTTTAACTTGTTGCGAGTAGAAACCAATTATGGAATATGAAAAATTATACAATTCTAAGAAGAATTCGAAGTTTATTTCATGAAAACTAGTTTTGAAATGGCTGAGATATCCAGAAAAAAAAAAGTAAAAGAAAGTGGACCTAATAAAAGTTGGGTGCAACCTTTTATTAGAACCTCTTTGTTTTTGGAAAGATCAGCCATTTCTAAACCGATTTTCATCAAATGAACTTTCAATTCCTCTTAGATGTATGCTTTTTATATTTCATAAGAGGTTTCTCATTCATCTCACAAGAAAAGGTTGGAAACCTTAAAGCTCCATCTCAACCAAAACTAAATCATCCCTTTAATACTTTCTTCTCGCTTGCCTAGCCGAGTGGACCAAGACGGACGTGGAGCAAGTATATAGCCTGGTGTTCCTGGCCCCTGAGAGACCGAGGGAAGTGGTGCAAGCAGCAGCCGCTAGGCCGATATACCTAACGACATGCTCTGACAGTTTCACCTAAAGCCTATCACCATGCAAAGACAGCATTCTGTGAGTATTCGAGTAGGCCTACATCATAAACAAAGTAAAACAAAAAACAAAGCAAGCATACAGGCTAAAACGATCAGTTAAATATTGGTTTATGTCGTTGTTCCGTGAAATCCTCGTAAATCAGAAGTCAGGGGATTATTTATGCTTGAACAACGAATCTAAATGACAGCAAACCTTGAAATAATTCAACCGTCTGCCAGTTGGAAATAGCTGCTTATGACTATACTATTATAGGAAAACACATACACACCCATTGCACACACAACACAACCACATTCGTAACAGAAACATGCAATGAAAACAGCTAGACATAGGGCCTACAGCTGTGGCTACGGTCACAACAGAGCGGCGACCGACCGATTTGTAGCCTGCTCGGTCGCTGCTGAAATTTTGGCACCGCTCAGCAGTTTTTGGAGATGTTGAGCAGGCTGTAAAACCCGAGCGATGACCGAGCAGTGCCCTATCGATTTCCCGTCGGTCGCCGATCGATTTTCAGTAAAATTTTGGCGAAATATGGGGATCTGCAACGCGCAGAGTCCGATCAGTCACCGAGCGATGCCCCATCGGCAACTGGACGATCTCCCAACGGCCACCGACCGATTTTTACGAAATCGCTCAGCGACCGATGGGTGATCGATAGGTCATCTACCGGTGACCCGTAGGCGTACTGGCGGTTGCCCGCCGGTCTCTGACGAAAAATTTTCACGAGCTACCTGTGTTTATTAATGTACCTATATGTGATTTGTGATGTGTTAATTAATTAAGTAAGATAAAACTCGAGGCTAAAGATCTAAGAGTTAAATCATCAACTAACAAACCTCAGTTATGTGATACCACAGATAACTAGAAATTAGGAAATAAAACAAAAGGGAGGAACACCCAAGATTGAACAAAGATTAGAATAGATTAGAATTTTCCAAAATATCCTGTTTGGTTCTATATTTTACAATATTTTTCTATTCCTATTTAATTTCATATTTCAATTTTCCCCATCACTTGTCATTCATTTCTTCTTCAATCAATAGGCCTTTAATGAATGATAAGGTAACCAAACCATGTTTTCCTACGTCAACATATCAACACTAACTTTTAGCTTTCATCTCTTTTGCCTAAAGTGGTTATTCCTGTCTTCCATGTCCCTCATGTTGGTTCCCAATGTTGAGATGCTGAGATGTTGGTGGGGTTTCCTTGCTTCTATCCCTCCCCCCCCCCCCCCCCCCCTGCTTCTTCCACATTGACCTGGCTTCTCTCCCCCATCATCTAGTCCCTGGTTTCTTTCAGTGCTTCTGCCATTTTTATCTAAACATTTTTAGTCCCTGAATCGCTCGACGGCGACCGCTCGATCTATTCACTTGGTTTTCTTCTGTGCTGTTGTCATTTTTGTCTCTATTATTTTTGCTCCCTAAAAGCGCTCGATTAGGTCAGTGCCTGGGCGGTTCCCGCTCGGACACCGAGCGTATTTTGGGCAGCGAGTGAAAACTGGTCGGTCGCCGCTGAAATTTTAACTCCGCGTTAAAACTTCAGCGGCGACCGACCGATGCCCTAAAAAATAATCAGAGGCGCCTGGTCGGTCACTGGTCGGTCACCGGTCGTTGTCCGACCGGTTTTGGCTAAAAACTCGCCGACCGGTCGCCGAGCAGGCTGATTTTGGGGGTTGTGACCGTAGCCTAGCCTTGTAAACTGGTATTATACATTCACTGAATAACAAATCAATGAAGGAATACGGACAGTGGGCTCTATAAAATGGGTTTATTTATGAGTCATTTCCCTTGAAAACATGGTCACTGAATCTTGCCAAAAGGAACAATTTATCATGAGATTCCCAGTTCGAATGGGATACTACAATATAGAAGATCTATTATTGTATAATCAAGATTCCTATTATTAACAGCATTCTTGACGTATAGGATTTATTATAACTGAAAAACGCTATGAACTCAACAGGCCTGTAACAACCTTTTAGAGTGTAAAATGACCTCTTTCACCACCTCGCTGTTCTGTGTCATGCTTGAAAAGAGCGTTCATGGACCGTTTATGAGGATTTGGCAGGAAAAATAAGTTCCAACTTCGACTATGGGCGATCACTCTGCATGGTTATCACTGTGATGCGACACCACTTTTTGTGTATTTTCATAGAAACTGGGTATCTAATATTTGGAGTGTAATATGTGTTCAATCACATTATGTATTGGCGCTGTTGTCCATATTTGTCACTCTTCTCCTACTTCGCTCTCGTACGGTCATTCATCGGTGAATGATAAACGCCGTAAAACCAAAACTAACAACAGCAAATAAGGAACATTATGATAGTCCCATTATGTTAGAGTTAAGGCTTTCCGTAGTAAGTTTGAAAATGAAAATTGTTTCATCTAGCAGTAGTTTGTTTTGTATTGTGCTTTCATGCATGATGTCATTTCTGTATTTGCAATTTGTGCAATCTATAGACGCGTGTTTGACATGTAATCAACATGTTCGAATGATCTGTTGCAAAATCTGATAGGATGTTTCTGGCAACGGATTAGAAATAAGCCATTGTCATTCGTAAGTGAGATAAGGAGAAACCTCTAATGAAATAATTATGAAAGAGTGTGTAATTTTAAGAAGGATTCAACGTTTATTTGATGAAAATTGGTTTTCAAATGGCTGAGATATCCCAAAAAAGTGATAATAATAAAGGCGACAGGCCACGCCTTTTATCAGGATCTCTTTGTTTCACCTTGTTTTTCGATATCTCAGCCATTTCAAAACCAATTTACATCAAATAAACTTTTGATACCCCTTAGAATTGCATGCTCTTTGACATCTCATAGAGTGGTATCTGAATATCTCGCAAAACGTTAAAAGCTAAATCCTCACCTCAACCAGAACTGTACACACCCTTAAATGCTTGTGACTGGTCGTGAGGTAACAAAGTCATCACGACGTCATAAAGACGTCATACGATTCGTCGCTGTATCGATCATAGATATTCATGAGATTGAATTTAATATGCAAAAACTGGTGAAAATAAAGAAAAAATAATAATTAAGGTATTCATGCTGGGTTTAAACTTGAAACTGTGTCAGAAATTGTACATTTTATTCTAATCTTATTCGAACTAATCCAACCTTGTGTTATGGACTCATATTTTCATATTTAATTGGGCTTCTCACAAAATTCTGGCCCAGTTCAGTAACCATGTCATGAAGCATTACAACTTTTTGCCCTTTTATAAAGAAACGTGATACAACAGTCCAGTAATTAGGAATAGGTGGTAGGCATAGGCATAGAATATGATTTAGGACTTTAGGAGTTATAGTAGATGGTTAGATTCGTAGGATTGGGTGCCCACACCTTTGTTAGATCTTGTAATTAATGTATCTAGGTTTAAAAACGACGTCAAACTGACGTCTTTTCTCTTTGTTTATTTTCGTCAAAGTAACGTCTTTAAGACGTCTTTTTTTCTATACCAATATATACACGTAAAAAGGTCGTAAATTGACGTGTAAACGACATGTTTATGACATTATTCTGACGTGATATTTTGTCTTCCAAGTAGTCATCTAAACGTCATTAAGGCGTCCTTGTACGACCACCTAGACGTCAGACAGACGTCACAAATATGACGTCTTTTTGACGTCTTCCATTTGAGCAAAGATACATTTTGACGTCATTCTAAGACGTTTAAATGACGCCCATTATCTTTGTTTATTTACGTCGTTAAGATGACATATTACGACGCCTTTCTGACGTATAAATATGACGTCTTTTATACGTCTTCCATTTAAGCATGCAAAATTAGGTATTTTGGTCGACAGTTTACGACGTCTTTCTGACCACAACGCTGACATGAAATAGACGTCATTCTGACGTGTCTCTGCTATCAGGGATAATACCACATAATATTGTAATTATATCGAATTAAAGGTGTATTTAACAAAATACTGATTGTGATCGGGGGTACGCTCAACAACACTGATCTATGTGTCTTTACATAATAAGGACGAATTAAAATGCTGAGCATATAGCAGATAGTTCTGTCAGATTGCAGGTCTGCAGTTATATTTTCGAAAATGACGATAGACCAATATTACATTTTTTTTTTTTTAAATACTGAATGACTTGGTCGCGCAATGATAGCACATAATTTAAATGTACTTACCGCGATTCGTTTTCAAAAAAGCACGGTGTATCTTGCCTTCCAGTGAATATACTTCAGTATGACCTAAATTATCTCTCTGAAAGGGTGAAAAAAGTGGAATACTGTAATTTACCCCGCAATGGTGTTTCGTCTATGCCTTTTTATTACCGTGTTACTGAACCATATCCACTTTAAAAAGGGCATTTGGATAGTCAGTAATGCATGGTTCAATCACGGAGCTGCAACACAAATAGCTCTAGGGTTCGATGGCGGTCTTGTATGAAAATACACAGGAAAATGTGGCACTTTATTTTGGATGCAGTCTTTCTCTCTTAGTATAAATAGCTAGATTTTAACAAAGCTTCTAAAAAGGATCATCTGCAAGGTCAATACAGTATAGCAACTCGATACCGTCAGTAAATTGCCTGCTTGACTGATTATTTCAATGGAATATACCACGGATGTTCAGCTCCTATGTATAACCAGCTGTCGTTCCAGTAGTTTGGCTAAACGGTGAACGGAGTGGGAATCTTTTACCAGGGGTATTTACTGTGACGGGTGTTCGACGAATTGCGTGTATCCTATCTGTAAATTTCAGCGTTTCAATGTGAGTCGAAGTTCAGGTATCAGGGCCTACGCTCTGGGATTTAAGCATTATAGGGTTTGCTGTCACACAAAATACGACAACCATCTGTGTTCTTGGTAAGACTTCTTTCATTTCCGTCATTGTTATCTGTGTACATACGCATTTATTCATTTAGTTATTCATTCATTCATTCATTCATTCATTCATTCGTTCGTTCATTCATTCATTCTGTAATCTATTCATTCATTCATTTTTTAAAAGGTACACAACGGATCAGAGATCATATTCAGTGAGGTCTTACATCTCCCTGCTCTGTCCAAGAATATGATATTGTAGCCTAATAGAAATGCGCAGCGGGCAGAAAGGAGCTAGAATGAGATTCATGACCCTTTATCTCTTACGCCTTTGGTACACTAGGCCACGAATGAAGAAATTGATAACTGAATGACTGACTGAATGACTGAATGAATAGATAAATGAAGAAAGGAATGAAGAAATATGTTGTTTTTAGGAAAGAAACGCGTCAATAAGCCAGTTCACGGTTAGCTCATGGGCACGGTGGTACAAAATGATCTTTCTTTTTTCTCAATTGGTTAGGCACTGCACTCGTTTTCAAAGCAGCATGATGCATCAGCATGCCCACAATATTATGGAATTTACGTTCAAACAAAGAATGAACTTACTCAGAGCAGGTGACAAGAATGGTCTGTCAACTGACACTTCGGCAGGCATTTATTTCATTGTTTTGTGTTGAACGCAAAAAAAAACTTTTTCTACCAATATTGCTAAATACCAGGCTTGCTGTCAAGTGGATGTAAGGCACTGTAAGGGTTGCATGAATAATCATTACATCAGGGATGCGTATCTCAGTGAATTCAAAAACCAACATGCCTAATATTGTACAAATGCTTTTTTGCTGCTCATGCGCAAAGTGAAACTTTAAACTGGCTTATAGGAGAACAACACATTTATATAGGATATGATTTTCATTTGTCCCCCTCTGTCTCTTACAACAATTAAATGTTTGTAAGATCGCAACTGATCGCAACTGATCTACATCTTTAACAAACATGTCGGAAAAGAAGAACCAATAGGAATCAAACCTGTCATCTACTGCTGAAAGTTAGTGTTAGGCGTCTTTTCCGCTGAATACTCTATACGCTGTTATTTTCGCGTACAGATATTTTCGCGAATGACGAGGTCACATACATTTTCGCGAGATGTAGTTTTCGCGAATCGACGCCGACGCTCACGTTAAAGCTCTATTAACACAGCGCATGGATTCATTTTCGCGTGTTGTTGAATTCGCGATCCAACTGGGATTCGTGAAATTCGCGAAAATTAAACCCTCGCGAAAATAATAGCTTAGTAATCTGTTCCTGGTTTTGAAATGAAAGGTCTCGCTGGATTCTGTGGTGTCGCTGAACGGAAACAGCTGTAGATAACAGGTTCGATTAAAGCTGGTTCCTTTTGTTGACAAATTGGAGAAAAGTCAAACCCCATATCTTCACCCCCTCTGCATATAGGCCTAATCTCTTGCTTTCAGGAGAACAAAATGTTGGTTTGACGTGTTCATCAAACATAATTATAGAAAACCGTCTTCATTTTTCGTCACACTGATTGGGAATACACGCAAAATACAGCGTACATTCTTTTAAAGCGTGTGTAAATCGTTTCTTTTTTATGTATGCATGCAAGTATAAGGTATGTGTGTATTCATTGTGAATATACTGTTTGTCGAATATAAGTTGTAGGATAGCCATGTATGTGTATGCTAACTATTCACGTTGACAATTTGATATACATGGGAAGCACCTAGAGTATCTAAACGGCACTGTTTTGTTTTGCTTGTTATGTATATTGATTTCAGCATCAGGGCAGACTGAAAGGTCGTTTTGGCGGAGAATTATCCAAGCTCAACGGCGCCATGAAGCGCCAGATCTCGGGAGACGAACTTTCGGAGGAGCCGCAGAAGGAGTCCAGTTCCAGCAAGGAATCTGCTCGGTGTACAGAAGAGACTAAGTTTGTGACGGGTCACCAGAACGCAAACATCTTGAGGAGAGGCGCGCAGTGCATCATCCGCCGCAAGGGAGTCATCATCAGTTTTGCTAGCGCCATCTTGATGGCGTTGTACGGCCTGCTCGCCAAGTTCATATCGCCGGCAGTCGATGCTTCGATGTTTAATTTTTACCAAAGCCTAGCGCTGGTTGTTGCTGCAGGACCAATTCTGATAAGGAAGAAACTGTCGCTTCGTCAGCCGAAGAGAGTATGGAGGGTCTTGATCATCCGAGCCACGTTTGGCACTCTCTGTTCTATCCTCTTCTTCTACGCCCTGCAGCTCCTTGATCTTTCCACAGCAAAGAGCCTCTATTTCACGGGTCCGATCTTCGCGACTGCCTTCGGTCGTCTGTGTCTCAAGGAGAGCTGCTCTTTTTTGAATGTCACCTGCGCTATCGTCAGTGTCGTGGGCATCTTCCTTGTCGTGCAGCCGTCGGCGATATTCGGTGATATTGCGATTGATCGCAAGAGTGACTTCTATTTCGGAGCGGCTGCCGCCATCACAGCCGCCATGTTCAATGCGATGGCCTTGGTGTCGTCCAGAGAACTTGGACGACTGAAAATAAATGCCCACCTCGTGTCGTTCGTCTTCGGTTTGACTGGCATCGCTGCAAGCGCCCTCTCACTGACGGTGCAGAGCAGGTGGAGCAATCTGAGATGCGGGGGCGATCGGTTCTTTATGATGTTGCTAAGCGGCAATGGAGTTATTATTGTGCTCCTGGTTCTGATGGCGTTGGAAACAGAGAGTACAGCACTCGTTGCCATCATTCGCACCAGCGACGTCGTCATTACCTTCTTCCTTGACACAATCGTTTTGAAAACCTCACCCAATGCGATAACTGTGGTTGGCGGACTCCTGGTAGTGGCAAGTGTCATCGCTATCACCTTGTCCTCTTGTCGAAAAGCACGGACTGAGATTGAGTAGATTGCTACAGATCGTACATCATAATAATCGTATCAGTGACTGTTTACTTCGATAGTGACTTTTCAATTACATAAATCCTGAAAAAGTCACACACACACACACACACACACATACACATACATCATTACACATACATCAAGCCCGCTAGTACCCTTATCGGTGGCGGGGCCACCAGAAAAAGATGTCTTGCCAGTTGCCACCACTTTTTAAGAAATTTAACCAAATATTTATGTATAGTCCTATGTGTTTTCTTATTCAACCAGGGTTTGCAGATCGCCGCTAGTGTTCCTGGCAAAACTCCGTACTATATATTTACGGCCAAATTCGGCCAAAGAATTGTTTCTCACGGCCCATTTTTATCTATCAATTTTTAATGATAGAGCAAGGTGTTGGGTTAAACATAATCATTTCATGGATATATGGTGTCATGGAAGATCATTGCAGTATCGAAAGATTTAATGTATAACTTTTTTTCATGATAGTCACTGTATGCGATACTTGCAACCCTTTATCAAACCTGCCAATTTTCACATTATTATCATGAATACGATTTACTAAATCATTTTATTTACATTTTCTTTTTTACTTCCTAATCGCAGTAATGATTTAAAGCACTTTATCAAACTGCCAATCTAAGATTATAAGGGTTTATTCAATTATTTGACTGTTTATAAGTCATTTCATTTTCGACGTTTTCTGTAATGTTTTCCGGTCACAAAAAAAAAATGTGTTGAGCCTTGATACACACACACACACACACACACACCGAATAAACGCACTTATGTGCGTTTGTTTGACTTTTCGCCTTTTAAAACATATATATATATAATATATACCGTATATATGTGTGCGTCTGTTTGCCTTTTCCATTAAATCTTTATTCAAACGAGGGACTATAATCATTTTAACATGACGTTGAATGTAATGTGTATATTAATGTTATCTAAAATTCTTATATAGATATCTTCATGACTATCATAGGCCAACCGACCGCTCCGTAATCGTAGTCGGGCGGTCGGACGGACATTTTACCAAATGAATTATCTTCTTCTTTTTTTCAGACGGTGAAAGGTTTTAAACGTATTTTCCATAGTAATCGTATGCACACACTATGCACACACACACACACACACACACACACACACACACACACACACGTATATACAATAATGAATAATATAAGTTCTAAAAGGATATTGGTGAAAACGGAGGTCAACAAGACGAAAAATGAAATGAAAATGAATTAACGTGTATCATACTTCTGCATGTCGATTATTTTTAAAATAGTGAGTTTCATTAGTGTATAAGATTTTCTACTAATCACACCAATCAACACATTCCAAAAGTTTAATCTTTAGCGAATCCTCCGATGGAGCAAGAGATGGATCATGTTATGCATCGCATACTGTGTGCTGATGTGTATCATAAATAGATACGCAAATTGTGCAATTTTGAGTAGACAAAAGCATCCGTACTTAAAAGATGTTTAACTACTTATAAAACCATTTGTGTGCATTTCTCGATAAGTTCATCTAAATTCAGTTCCTGTTGTGAATGTGCTTGCCAAATACACCGTGCTTTACTCAAACTCTCTGAACATGTGCATCTTCAGAATTTAAAGTTCAGCCTATTGGTTATCTTTATGATTATTACAGCACATGATAGGTAATGTGTCATCAAATTTAAAATGTATGTGGGCATTATGTAACAATGTAGCACGAGTGTATGTATAGCGGTGAAGACATAAATCGTAAACCGGAATTAATGCAGGGATTGTCTTTGGTAACGGTAGGAAGAATCATGTATGTAATCAAGTTCATGTAGCAGAAAACTGACATAAGTAATCGCAATCATAATGATATACTTGTGTATGTCTATAGATTCATTTTTACCCTTGAAGTTGAACGAAGAAACGGTTATATTATGTTTTTATTCACTAATAATGACGCATGAAAATCTCATCTATGCAAATATTATGTGCAAAGCAGACAAGCGCTGCTTGTCGTTTCCTTTGTTAATAAAAGTTGATATCTAAGCCCGCAGGAGGAGCTTTGTACTTCATACCCGCATAATGACGACGTGACATTCAGTTCTTCATCAGTATCAGAAAGAAACATATGTTGACACGGTATATTTCATTACGTTTCGTTTAACTTCTTTCATTTGATTTTGTTACATTTTATCTATAATATCTCATTCAATTCCAGTTTATATTTGATTTGATTTCTTGGTCTCATTGTTTTCATAGTGATTAATTCCAAGGTCCATTTTATTTCATATAATTTCAGTTCATTTGATTTCACATTTATCGCCACATTTCCCACAGAACTTGACACATCTGAATACGCGCAAGTTTAGAACATAACAAAACAATATTAGATAAAATTTGCAATGGATCAAGAAATCAAATCTTGCAGTAAAGCACACACAGTGCATACAGTGTTTGATGATACAATTCGGTGAAATAGAATTAGCGGGGGAGTTTGCCTTTGCCTCTGTTTTTGTTTTTGTTTTTGTTTTGTTTTGTAAGTTGATATCTAAACTGAATCGGTCTGGTACACACTCGACACTCAGGGGAGAGTCCCGCACATTTATTTTCATATTTCACTAACACTTGGGTTTAATAATATGATACATATTTTAAACAACAGCAACAACAAAACTACATAAAAGAAAGAATAAATTATGCAGTGGAATACAACTAGAAAATGTGTCTACATTATAAGAGATCCAAATAAAAGACTAATTTTAACAAGATGTAAAATGAAGAGACCACAAAAGTAGAGCTTGTCACTGCGGGTTCCACGCAGGCAAGAAATATCATTGAGAATACGTCTTGCAATGGAAATGGGACAGAAAACGAATGCATCAAGGAAATATCTAGAAGCTGAAATAGTAAGAGAAAATAGTGCAGAAAAAAAATAAAGAAGAAAGAAAAGGAGGTGAGGTGAAGACGAAATTTTCACACAAGCATATACACATGCAACGTCACGTTCAAAGCGAGTTCAAATTATGAAAATGGGTGTATAATATAAACTGTGGAAGCAAAGCACTGAGACATCGTCGAGGCACCCAACCGTATAGGCCCTACACTCTAAGTAATACCCCGGTCACACAGCACTCCACGTACAAAAAGTTATGAAAATCTGGTGGACGTGGTCGTCAGTGGTAATTTTTTGGTCAATTTTGGTTTGGCCGTGCTTTGTACGGGGTATGGCCGTTGGCGGCTGCTCCACTGCTGAAGCACTGCCTAAGCACGGCTAACCACGTCCAGCCACGTGTATGTACGCGGACAATCAATTTGTCAGTGATAAGCCGCTAAAAACACGCTATTTCCAGTGATACCAACGCGTAATACGCGTCAGATAACCGTGCTCTGCCCGCTAAATTTTCGCGTCTTACCGCGTCTCCCCAAGTTCTAATCACTGCTGGAACAAGGATTATCACGTGTGTTTCACGTGTGTTGCACGTCTTTACCACGTGTGCCACCCGTGGATGTCCGCGGAGTAAAATTTTGAAGTTTCTGCTCACTCAAGGCTGGATGAGAAGACTACTATAGCTTGTGATGTCACATGAGTACAACGATATAAAGAAAGACGAAAAGAAAATTCATCATATTTTCACTTTTCTCGCATAACAAAAGAACACTTGACTTCTCTCTTTCAAAAGGCAGGGGAAATAATATTACCCTTAACATATATCAGTAACAAGTCAAAGAAATGTGCACTTTATTCAAAAAGTAAAGTTTTGTGAAATTCTCTTTTTATTTTCTTTATATGGTTGTACGCATATGATTTCATACACTGTAGTAGTCTTCTCATCCAGCAGTGACTACGCAGATACTTTAAAAATTCATAACTTTTGAACGGATTGTCCGATTTTCCCCAAACTTTCACCGATGTATTCTACTAATATTGCTGCATTCACTCAATCCACATGTATACAAAGGTGGACTTGTCCTTTAAACTCGACATCAACGCGAACAACATCGTCTGCTCTAGGGGAGACCACTTTTAGACGGGTTTGGCCGTGATTTAGCCGTAAAGCGCTGTGTGACCGGGGCTTAAAATATGTCACTCTTCACGCGGGAGGATAATGAACAAGTCTATTTGTGATGGAAATTCTAGTCAGGCAGCTCGGGTGATCATTGAGTTGCGTTATTTTGTTTGTTTGTTTTTTTTTAACGAACAAAATTAATAAAAAGAACCCTTAATTTGATTATATCATCAGAACGATCATTTCAAAGTTAAGGTCCCACGAATGCAATTGTTTTCTTGGCTAAATATGCGAGTACGTACGGTGGAACAGATATGTAAATCATTTTGTCTCCTGGGATAAGTATGGATTGCACAGTTTTTCTGAAACACATGCATAAATACTTGGCAAGTCGATCGTTGGTGGATTGATACATAAATATAGGCCTACTTCATCATCATAATCACGGATACACAGCAACAGAACGAATGTTCCATGACGCTGGATATGGAAAACAGAACAGAAGCTTTAATGAATTTATTTTCAGAGAAAAACAAAGCGATAGTATATACACTAAGAGAACAAAACCCCGCTGGTTTTTGTACGAATTGCCCTTTTTCGTATTTTGAAAATTGTCTCGATCTCTTTGCACATTCCCCAAAGCGGGGACACCGATATTCATCAGATTCGGCAGACTAAGCGGTCAATACAAACATTTCAAGATGTAATTTGATGCAAAAAAATAATTAAAAGAGAAGATGTTTGTGCTTTCGTTGAAATTCCATTCTTTTTATAAAGCAATTTACATAAATGATTTATGTAGGGCCTAGGTATTAATGTCATGATTTTGATAATTCCATCACTCGCACACAAAAGAAATATGATTCATTTAATATCACCGAGCAGATTATGACAGAATTGACATGCACGTATTTGATTTGTGTACTGATAGGGAGATTTTGTCTGTCTGTATCAATACTTGAACTGACTTTAGTTTTCTACTCACTATGCTCAAAGGGGCCATAAGATATGGTTACAATGTGAAAAAAAAAGGAGTCATCTGAAAACAGAAGATAGAACAAGACATTATTATGATAATAATATTGATTGAAATCATTCATTAAATCGAGCACTCTTTGCTTTTATTGATATTTTCTATCAGGACCTACTGTGTGTATGTGTTTGTTTGTTTGTTTGTTTCGTATTGCGTGTTTGTTTGCTTATTTGTTAATTGTTTTTGTGTGTAGGGATCGGCCTGCTTAACAGCTATCTCATAGGCTACCTGATTATAGGAGGAGACAGTTTCAAACTATCAACATACTCAGATTTACACTTTTGCACATATTTCTGGACGGGACCGACTTTCGTTTCATATGCTTTATAATGGGTGTCAAGCAAAATACACCAAACATCATGTTAGCTTTCAAAATGAGTAGGCCTAGGACTATTAAGATCGCATGCATGCTCACAAAGCGATGTCCGGGCATCGAACCCCCATCATCAAAGGTACACAAATATTATTAATGCACCTGTGGAATTCTTCTGTATCATCGATATAGAAAACTGACAGCTGTTTGAATACCGGTACAATAATTGCACTATATACCCAGTGGATGTGAGGGAGTTTCACTATATTTAATTCGATCTAGAGTTTTAAGACCTACTTACCTACTCATCAGGGCCGGAGGAGCGTTTTCAAAAGTGAGGGGGGGGGGGCACTGGGGAACCGGGTTTCATAAGCTAACAAGCAAAAAAAAAAAAGTCATCAGCTCATCTCTCCTCTTCCATTTCCGAGTTTCATGAGCTAACAAGCAAAAAAAAAAAAAAAAAAAAAAAATCTTCAGCGGAAAAACCTAACCTTACCACGCTCACATTTCTTCAGTATAAGATCTCTATCTATTTCTCTTTAGTGCCACTTACCTACTTCCGGGTTAAAACAAAGTGGGGTGGGGGGACAAAGTGATGACACCTTATGTATTTCTTTGTAAAGTGCACAAAAAAAGGGGGAGGGGGCCGCCGAACCCCCTCCCCCGGCCCCACGGTTCCGCCGGCCATGCTCATAATCATATAAATTATTGTTGTGTATGTCTTCAATGTTGTTCTATTATCATTCCCTCGTGAAAATGCAAATTCATTTGGAGACTTTTTTTTTTTTGTATTGTAGCCGTTGATAATAGTAATCAAAATCGGTGACAAAGCATTTCTTCTGTTAATATTAACAGCATTATGAAGTGGATGATGAAAGGCTGATCAAGGAAACCAGTGACATACCGAGATTTTGAGTCGATCGTATACAGGTAATTGTAAGATGGACTTGGCTTCTTTGTGAAACACCCCAGTTGGAACTCTCCTCGCCTAATAACTTGTACTTGCTATGCTTTGCACACACCCAAAACACACACATGCATCCATGGGAATACGACCAGCTGTAAGCTACCTCTGACTCAACGCATTCGTAACTAAGCTGATATTCGTCGGGCTACTTCTTCGAAAATGGCTGCTGATGAGTTACCAACGGAATATGATGACATCGTGGTCGGAACAGGTGAGATATTTCCTGGGCGAACATACGTGAAAAGGGTGAACAAGGATAGCCGAATTCTGTTTTAAATAACCAGGTTGTTGCTTCAGTCCCATATATTCACATCTATGTCAGCATCCTGTGAAATGGCTAGTAAATTCAATAACTCTATAAATCAAATGTAGGCCCTACAGTATTACTTTTTAGACAGTCTATAGTCCTGTACATTGGATTTGTATGTATAAAAGCAAATGTGTGTTCACTTGTGTTGATTCATGTACCCTCAACATCACTTGCATGGCCAAATGAATAATTTTACCTAAATTCAATACCAAATATGTGTCATTTTTTGATTTTATAGATTATAATTTAACAAAAAGTGTTAAATATGTTTCTACTATACCATACTAGTACTAGCTAGATTCTATTATAAATTATTTCTGTTTAATTCATTCAGTTTAGCTGTTACTTAGAAGCCTTTAAGAAGGCTGCATAGATACAGATTCTACTTGGAAACACCCACAAAATAATCTTCCAAACCAAGTCCTTAAGATTTTACCAGTGACATCAAATGTGACATCACTCATCAGACTCAGAGACTCCAAATGTGAAACACTTCTCCTGCCCTGCACATACACGACCATAATGTTGGTACTTACAGGTACAATTCTGAGTATACCAATGGAACCAAAACAGAAACAGAAACAGACATCTTCTGTCAATCACTGGAATTGCTAGAGTACAGTATTATTATGTGATTGAAAAGAGACAGCATGCCATTGATATTGGAAAACACCTTCCCCCTATACTGTAACTTGCATGTTTTCCTGCAATGTCATTTGTTAATCATATTAGTAGCAATATGTGTAACACATAAAGATGCACAGGTAATATAGAAATAAGATTCTCTCAATTTTTAAGTCTACACTTATGAGTATTAAAGAAGAGGAAGTATGAGTATTGATTCTTTACTTTTTGCTATGGCATGGTATTGTCATTGACAATGCACTGGGCTTGGCAAATGTTTCACCAATTCATAAACACACACACACACACACAAACGAACAAACAAACATTTAGATTCTTAAGATTAGAAATCTTAGATTAACATAATTTTCAAATATTTTTTTTTTTCAAAACAGTAATTTAACACAATAGGGTATTTCTATTTGGTACCCCAGGGTACCAAAAACCACATAATTATGTTGAGTATAATCTTGACATGTCTGAAATAAGCAACCTTAGAAGATTGGAGACACAGTCACAGATGTTCATGCATGTATTGAAAATATGTCTATTCCAGGAGTCCAGGAGAGTATCTTAGCTGCAGCGTTGGCTAGAGTTGGACGTCAGGTGCTGCATCTTGACAGGTATCCCTTTAGTTCACATCATTTGGGTCCATCCTTTCCTTCTTAGCTGAGTTTTGTTGTTGTTGTTTGTTTTGTTTTGTTTTGCTTTTACATTACACGTGTACTATTTGTGTACCTTAAGTTTTTGCTTTTTGTAAATGCTTATTCTTCTTCTTGAGTCACTTTAACTCCACCCATTGAGTATTCGAAGTACGTTCTGGCCTGGTTGTTGAGGGCATTCCATTCATTTTGGTTACTCTGTTCAGGCAGGAGGGGTCAGGCCAGAAGGTGTCTCATAATCTGTTCCTGTCTGCAATCACATTCATAAATGTGAATTGCTTGTAAATTCATGATTTATCGTGGTACTTAAAATGCCAATGGTTAAAGAATCCTACACCGCTTTCCCGTAGAGTAACATGTTCATCCAAAAATCCAATGTTCATCCAATCCATCCTCTACAGTTGGGTGTACATTCCAGGATGATAGAAAGTATTGGAATGACTGGACAGAAGTAGTGTTTAAGAAGGTGAATGAGTAATGTTCAAAGCTGAAAACTTACATGCTCTTTCTTTTTCTTTTCTTTTCCATTTTATCATTTTTTTACCATGTTTAGTGTGCAGGGCTTGGCTGCACTGGATATTAACAACCAACCAAACAAAATGAGAGTAATGAGAATATTCCAGTTTTTAATACATTTCATTCTTTATCAATATGTTATTTTTTTTCCAGAAATGATTATTACAGTGGAGAATGGGCATCCTTTCACTTGAAGAGTATGCTAGACTGGATCGACAAAACCAAGGTTAGAATCAGCTGCAAAAAATTCCCAAAACAAAATAAGTAACAAACAAACAAACTACGAAGCAAGAAACAATCAAAGCGAACAATTCATCTGCATGTTTGATGAAGAAAAGTGATAAGTAATACACATTTATCTCTTTACATATGTAGTTCAGGTATATATGTAGGCAGTGGAATGCGTAATCTTGCAAGTTTGTTTGCATTTATTCTGCTTTAAGTCATAACAAAATGAAATTACATTCCTGTAAAGAATCAAACAAAGCATAACTTGATTACAAAGGAGCAAAACAAAAGTACAATCTCATGTAATACTTTTAATCTGCATAATTGTTATAAGACATAACATGATTGTATAAATCATAAAAGACAGTACATTTGATCAACAAGGAAGCAGAAGACCCAGCATATCACTGTAAGCATGGCTTGACTTGGCTGGTGGCCTCATAGGTTTGCCTCATATCAAAAGGTAGATTTTCGCAATAGTTGTGATCACCAAAGCACAATCCTCCATAAATTTTCTGTAAAAATCAGCTTAAATGTCACAGGCAGGCAGTGAAAAAGATCAAAATATTTAACATGAGGACATTTTGGCCCCAAATACCTCTCTGTTTAATGCTATATGGCTAATTTAATTTGCTCTCTGTAGCCTAATAACATGTGGCATTGTTGTATGGTGGGAAAGGAAATTTCTCTTTGCAGATTTAGGTGAAAAGTGAGTGTAGCACTGCACTCTTGTATGCACATTTAAGTAGTGGTAGGAATCTAAACAGTTATTCTAACTGCAGAAAAGTGGTCTGAGTGCACAATATGCGATTTTCCTGTTAACCTCCAGGAAACAGGTTTGTCTATATTGCAACTGATTAACAAATTCCTCTTCATTGATGTAAATAAGCACCAATTATTCGGTGTTGTGGCAGTAAGCTGTAGCCATGATAAAAAAAAAAAATCATCGTCATACACACATTGTACATACTTGGGATATATTTGAACCAACAATCTCTTGATTGCTAGACAGGCGCTGTATCCACTAGACTGCCTTGCCTTTGCCTGACAGCCAGTGCTGGTTCTTATCCTTATACCAGTGGATACTGCATATTCATTCAAATAAATTAAGGTGCTTCTTGTACCTATATATGAAAAAGTGCCATATTTGAGTGGCAACAGGATGAAAGATATCCATGATGCGGTGATGTATTTGACCATACACATCACTACTGCTATGATGATGATGATGATGATGATGATGATGATGACGACGACGATGATGACGACAACGATGATGATGATAATGATGATGATTACTATCATCATCATCATCATTATTTATGTGTGTTCTTTTACCACACAGTCCTCTGAAGAAGCCTCAGCAGGGAATAGTGCTGCTACAAATGCCACCTCTCCTGACAGCTCAACAGCCACTCTTCAAGAAGGGGAGAGTTTGGTAGGCATGCAGCCATACCACGGGACCATCAGCAATCTGGTTCTCACCAAACATGTCAAGTATGATCTCCTGTTTTTTTGTTTTTGTGTTTCCTACTGCAGGCTTTATTTCTTGTTAGTTTTAAATCATATTTTGTTTTACAAAAAAGGATAGATGTAGAGTATTCTACCAAAACAGTGCAAATAATCCTGCCATTTGATCGTTCTGTCTGCAAATGGGGTATGAACATACAGTTGTATGCTCCTCTGTTCCTGCCTCTGTGTGTGTGTTTGTACATGCATGATTGCTAGTATATTGGATTTTTGTTTGTTCAATGTCATTACATCATATTTTTGTGAGGTTTCAATGGAACAGTTTTAAACCTTATGGTGTTTCCCTTCTGTATGGGCTTTGTTGAACAGTTTTGTCAGTCTAAATAAGTCCCTGATTATATAAGAATTCTGCAATTATGGTTCAGTCCCCCTGATATTTTCCCTCTTTCTACCAATTCTGTCAGAGAAAAACCTGCTGAGGTGATACCACCGCCAGAGTCTCCTCCAGCTGCATCAAATGAGACTGTTGACACATCTCAGGCTGCACAAATCCATGATCCCTCTGTATCTGGAACGCAACAAACTGATCACCATTCTGCTGAAGAGGAAGTGAGTGCCATAGAACAGGCTGCCGATGCATCGTGTGAGAATTCCCCACAAGGAGAAGAGGCAGAGAATGCTTCGGGTAGGATAGAGACTGAAACCACTTCTCCGGAGGCAAGCAGTGCGCATGGAGATGGTAGTGAAGTGGCACCAGATGATAACCAGTCAACCAGTGATCAACAGAGCCATAACCCAGCATCTGTAGAAAGGAGAACTGGCAATGAATCTGGAGTAGATGCAGAAACTGAGGCAGCCACTGAGGCAGCCGCAAGCAGTGACCAGGGAGAGGCACAGGAAACTGAAAGCACTCCGGAAGGATCTGGACAGCAACCTGAGCAAGTGGTCAGTCCACCTGTAGAGGAGAGGAGGAAGGAGTGGACGTGGGAAGACATCAGCAAAGAGTGGAGAAAATTCAACATTGACTTGTCACCGAAGGTAATTCCACAGATGCTTGGTTGAACAGAATTTTGCATTTGTGTGTTAGTTCTGCATGAAATCGGTCTCTCGATCTTGAAAAGAGAGAACCAAGTGCACACTTTCACACACATACAATGTAAACACACTGGCATTATCTTTACTCCAGCTTTTCATCTTAGATTTCTATTGCAGAGCAGGAAGTAACACATTCAAGATTAAACAACATCGTTTTTGTTCTCAAAACAATATGCCAGGAGCAAGCAAATATTAATGAAGGGTTTTGCACCTTTAAAATTGTTTGAATGTTATCAGCTTGTGAAAATGCAATATCCTTTTGAAAACTCGCACCTATGCAGCAGTTCTATGAGAGTCAGTCTTAAGATATTTTCATGAGGTAGTTGTCATGTGTGTGCATTGATCTCTTTCTCTTCAATTCTTGTTTTTCAGTTGATGTTTTGTCGTGGGTCAATGGTGGAGTTGCTTGTGTCATCTCGGATCAGCCGCTATGCAGAGTTTAAGGCAGTCACTCGCATCCTGACACACATTAATGGTAAACTGGAGCAGGTAAGTTCCATGGGGAGGGGGGGGGGTGGGGGGCAGGATGTGGGATGGGGATTACCCATTGCTTTCTTAAGAATATCTAAAGATACTATGTGAAACTTTGATTTACTTCTGGACAGAAGATCTTGAGATCTTGTTGTCTTTACCATACCACTATAACGTTATGATTGTTATCAATACAGCTGAAAGTATTTCATGCCATTTTTATGAATTTTATTGCTTGTGACATTGGTGTATTACACCATATTTGCATACCAGGTAATTTTTTGTCTAGAATTCACATCCTTCCATGTCATTAAGCTAAATGTGTAGTGTAGTCTTGGTATATTCAACATCAGTTGTTAATCAGGACTGTTTGAAGGCAGAACATGCACACATTGAACAATTCTCATTTTGTGTACAGTAGCATTGGCATCAATGAAAAAATCCTGTATTCAATATTGAATTGCAAAGTATACATGTGGACTGCATCTGCATCTAGTTTGATGCTAAGAGAAACCCCTGTGAAATATTGCATTCTGCACTGACGGCAGGTTCCCTGCTCTCGTGCCGACGTCTTCAGCAGCCGCTACGTGTCAGTCTTGGAGAAGAGGATGCTGATGAGGGTGATCGAGTTCTGCCTCGATCACGAGAACAGACAGGATGAATACAGAGGTGGGTGCTATCGGTCTAAGGCCAGTTGTCCCTGACCCTATATGGATTGATTTTTGAATGCCAGTTAAACAGCTATTGTATATGCCATGATATGGTTAAATATGTTATATTTAACGAGCCTAATCTTGAACGCATTGAAACTTCCTGACAATTTTGCGAGTGGTTAAATTAGTAATTGTGGCAGTACAGTAATGAAGGGAGACATGTATGAATGGACATCATATTCATGTCAAGGTCAGAGTTAATAATTTTGCAAGTTGTTAAATTTGTGAAAAGCGCCCGCCTCGCGTATTTCGCAAAAATAAAAACCTCAGGAAATGTATGGCTTATACAGTATACTTGTACTTTACGATTGATAGTGTATCCAGCTATTGCCAATTTTGAGGAGAGAGAGAGAGAGAGAGGATCTGGTTTCATCAGGATGGCGTTTAAATCCTATACCAAATGAGAAATGAAAATATTAACTCTGCTACAATCAGAGCAAGCTCTTAATTGTGTTTTAGTTTCAGAGCTCACAAAACTGTATTGATATACTTTTACCTTCATTTTCCCTCATAGACTTCATCGACAAGCCCTTTGTAGATTTCCTCAAGTCAAGAAAACTGACAACTACGCTTCAACACTTTGTCATCCATTCCATCGCCATGGTAACATCAGAGACGCCCACTCAGGAGGTGAGTGTCATTTAGTGGATAGTGTGTATTTTGTAGTTGCAGTGTTCTCTCTGGGTGCATGAACTTGTTGCAAAACAGAATGAATTTGAGGAAGGCTTTAGCTTGAACATAATTGATTGAAGCACACTTCCTTTGATCAAGCCATATGATAGCAGTCTCTGGAACTGCCTACCAGCAGTATTGTGCTCTTGTAAGCCTGATTCATAGATATTAATGAATGTATTAGCTGTCACTGCTAGTGAAGTACAATTCAATGGTCTTAGAATAGTTCAGCTAAGAGTAGGCATGAAAAGAATTATACCAAAATGAAGACTTTATGATGACAGCATGCTTAGAAGGAAAATAGAGTTGCTATTCATATGAAGTATGTAATGTGCAAACAGAAAATGATACCATGAATATGCATATAAGCTGCAGTTACACAAGGTTGTTGTTAGTTTTGCATTGCAATGCAATTATCAAGTTTATTTGCCACTATTCAAACACTTAAATTTCTTCTTTTTTTTTTTTAAAATCACCTTGCTGCTAATGAAAAGAACTTTGTTATCTATAGACTGTACATGCCTCAACAATAACCTGGGCACCCTATCATGCAGACCTGGTGTAGCAAATTCAATTGTTTGATTTAAACAAATTGATGGCTTCTTCACGTACCACTGACACACACAGTGCAGGACAACTTATTGTGAGGTTAAAAAAAAAAAGAACAATCAAGATGGCATCTATATTGTGAGAGTTAGCAGTTTTCACATAGTGTTGCAATATTAATTCTTAATAATTGTTCATTTTGGGTGTGTGCTAACGGGACTTTATTCTGCATTTCATATTTTCCTCTAGGCTCTCAAAGCTATGCAGTACTTTCTGCGGTCTCTGGGTCGCTATGGCAACACAGCCTTCCTCTGGACAATGTATGGCAGTGGAGAACTGCCTCAGTGTTTCTGCAGGTACATTTGTAATATATGGGACTTTGGCAGAACATTTGCAGTGCTGCAGAACAATGTGGACTAGGGTGGCATACCAATCATATTCAAATCTCTCATGTTTGACTTATTGCTGGTAGCTTTGATACTAGAAGTTAACTGACAAAATTTTTATACACGTACTAGGCAAATTTCAAAGTCTTTTTGTTTTGTTTTGTTTTTTACATACTATGTATTGTAAAAATGTACATAAAAACAAGCAAACTTTGTCATGCCTGTGCTTGCTCAAAGGAGCACAAAAAAGTCACCTGAATATATGCACCGCAAAATACCCCACATATACATTGGTTCGTCTTTCTTTTTCTTCATTTGTTTATTTGTTTATGTGGAACATTGGATAAAATGGATTCCATGTATAAACATTTATAATGCACATTTTGTACCGCCATCGATAGTTTTGTAAAAGCAAAATGTAGCTCTCGTAAGAAGTGTTTTCATGTTTGTGAAAATATGTTTGTAAAGATAAATTGATAATGCAGGGACTGTGAAGGGATTTGTATTAAGTTGGTGCCACAACCTGTGCCTTTCATATATGGGTAATTCCGTGAAGTTGGGGCACAAAGTGTGACATTTTAGCATAACTCAATACTAATTATGCTATACATATATTGTTTATAGGCTTTACATTTGTATTGATACCATACATTTTCCTGGAAATTTTGTGCCATTCAGACTCAATTTTGACTCAGTTTTGATGAAGTTATTAAAACGATATGTAACAGTGTCCTGTAGCATCGTGACGTGTCCATGTAGCATCGTGATAGTTAAAGTCTGGTCCTAAAAGACAAATTAATGCAATTAGCTTGACCAAAATTTGATATAATATGCATAATTACTAGATTAGTCAGATAGCTAAATATCTTAACTCTCCTTTCCGCAGTTGTACTTTTACAAGAAAATTACACAATGTGTCACTATGCTACGCAGTGTCCACCAAATGTCACAAAAAAAGGACACTGCATAGCATCATGTTACATTTTGTAATTTTCTTTTAAAATTAAAACTGTGTATAGGAAATTTGAGATATTTAGCTATCTCATTCATATCTTGTAAATATGCATATTGCATCAAATTTTGGTCAAGCTAATTGCCATAATTTGTCTCTTAGGACCAAATTTTAAAATATCACGATGCTACATGGACACGTCACGATGCTACAGGACACTGTTACATAATGTTTTAAAACTTTATCAAAATTGAGTCTGAATGGCACAAAATTTCCAGGAAAATGTGTGGCCTCAATGCAAATGTAAAGCCTACAAACAATAAATGTATAGCATAATTAATGTTGAGTTATGCTGAAATGCATTTTTTAAATATCACAATGCTACATGGACACTGCCCCAACTTCATGGTATTACCCATATACTTCCTTAAAATGACATACGATAACTTTATTTTTATTGAATGTGCAGTACCTGTCAACATATGTCAAAAAGAAAATAGTGATAGATTGTCAATTTGTGACATATTTGTCATAATTCTGTTTGTGTTTTCTCCCCTGCAGAATGTGTGCAGTGTTTGGAGGCATCTATGTACTGCGAACTGGAGTAAGAGGCATGATTACTGATGCAGAAAATAAGTAAGTTGCCAAGTGATTTGGCCCACACTCTCTGTTCAATCTTTTGACCTCTGACCATATGCACGTTTGATTACATGTGGCATAACAGACAATCTGACCTAGAGATTTTTTTTTTGTGTGTGCTCATTCCTAACTCTCCCTTTGCAGGGGTCGCACTTAACTTTTTTTAAAACTAGCCAGGCGGACTACTTAGAATCAATTTTAACACTGAAGCAATACTTTGGCTAGCCAGACGGACCAGTAACTTCAGAATTTCATGATTTTTAGCTAGTCCGACGTGATTTTGGGTGGCCAATGGCCAGCGGACCATCGCCAATTTCGAACCCTGCTTTGAAGACATAGGTCATCGTTGCTAGTCAGTCAGTTTTATGGAAGTACGCTGCCTGTGTATTAGCCTGTGTAGTCATTACATGTGCTACATTCAGTAGACCATACACTTGAAATGCAAGTGATACAGGCAACGGACTACACAGCATTTATAACAGAAGTATATTATAACAGATTTCTTACATGAGCCAGATTTCCTGCAGTTACGTGAATGGGTCACAGCATTTTCTGCCGAGTTTTAAACCTTCCTCATGACATACATAGGCATCACACTCAGTGTGTATATATATTATCAGTGGTCATTGCTTCGGTGAATATTAAAACACTCTGTTCTGTCTCCTAGTGTCAAAGGCATCATGGATACTGAAGGCAGAAGACTCACATGTCGGTAAGTCAACAAGATTTTTTTTTTCCCCCAAATATTTGTCTTCTATCTCCCACCCCCCCCCCCCCCCCACACTCAAAAGATTATTGCAACACAGAGATCAAATCAAAGGGTTCAGTAGCTTACCTTTTCATTCAACCCAATCTACAGTCATTCATTTCATACATATAATGTGTAATATTACATTGATATGTGCATTCCTTCTTCATTTATGACTCCTTATACATGTATTCAATCATTCCTAGCCTGATTAAAAAACAGCAGTTGTTTATTCACTCACGACAAAAACTGTAAGGCTCAATGATGGCAGGCGTTTACACTAGAAATTACAGATTGTGGATATCTTGTAGTCATAGATACAATATAAAATTGAGGTTTTTGAATCAACCATTAGCTTAAAGTCAAGTGATATGCCACTCCTGTAAACCTGTTGAAGACTAGTCCCAAGTATATATACTCGGGCAGGTGTCTATGGGAAATGCATGTTGTGGCAAAATTAGCCCATCTTCAATGGATTAAGTAGGTGATGTGTATTGCTGTTATCTTGAAAGCTGCTTTCCTTAACAGAAGTGAAATTCTGAGTTATGTAGTAGATGTAGAACACATTTTGTACAGTGCCGAATTTCTCAGTGTAGTAACACTGTGAGTGCTTTGTATATTTGTAGAAGGAATAGCTTACAAAAACTTGCCTTATCGAGAGGACTCCAAGACATGCACTTCACAACCATATCACATGCATGTTTGCAAAACACAAGAGGTGTGTATGTATGTGTGTGTGTGTGTGTGTGTTAAATAGAAGCTGCTGTAGATGGTATACCATAATATTGGCAGTGCTTACATGTTGTCAGTTTTGCATTCCTCTATGCCGTATGTTTGCTTGTAAATGATTTCAGGAACCTTATAATGGAATACAGCTACACTCCAAGACAAGCTTCAGCAATCACACCAAGGTATGCCATCCTTTGAGTATCATGTATAATACTAGTACTTCCTATTTTAGCTTTCACCACCCGATATGAGTAATGTATAGATGAAAAATTAAGTGATTATCACATTTGTCAGTATCAGTGTAAAAGGATTTTTTTCCGCAGCCTTTCCTGTATTTCACTTTGATATTAAAAGCAAGCCATCATTACCAAGTTACTGGTCACACAAGTTCTCACAGTGCAGTGTCCACTTTTGACACCAACTTTGCTGGTTATTAGAGACCTTACAGTATGACATGAGCACCCTCACTTATTTTGTCTTTTTATGTAGTTACGTTTCAAGAGGGATTTTGATCACGGACAAATCAGTGAAGCCAGCAGATTCAGAACAGGTGAGTGTTATCCCCCTCCCCGATTTAAAAAACCAACAACAGCCATACATGGTTGTGGTGGTCAATAGG
This sequence comes from Diadema setosum, assembly GCF_964275005.1. Taxonomy (NCBI): domain Eukaryota; kingdom Metazoa; phylum Echinodermata; class Echinoidea; order Diadematoida; family Diadematidae; genus Diadema; species Diadema setosum. The sequence goes on from NC_092695.1 coordinate 18,609,706, forward strand.
TCTTTTTAATGGTAATGGTATTATCGTGGTAATCAAAAATATGATATGACATTTTGTTCCTTCTTGAGACAACTTATAAAGGTAGAGGCAAGAAATAATGATCTTCTATCATTGTTAGTACATTATATCCAAACTTTCTTGTCCATATTTGCATTTCTAGATCACATTGCTCACCATTCCACCACTAGAGGGCAGTGGAACACCTGTTCAAGTCATTGAAGTTGGTTATGCCGCATGTGCAGCTCCCCGTGAACTCTGTAAGTTGCAAAGATAACTTCTACTTGACTAACATCCACATATTATACATATCGTTGTGTAAAGTGATCAATTAAAATTTGATATAAAATAAGCTGTGTATGATACGCATAATTTATGGACACTGAGGATTATTGGTCTTCTCTCTGCATGAATATCACTCTGTTATAAAAATAATAGCACAAAATTGTGGCAATTTTGAGATGAACATGGCAATTTTTAAAGCAATGTGTACATTTAGAAACAATTTCCTTTTTTCCTTAGAAGTAGTTTGTGTGTGTGTTTTTTTTAATTTGAATATTTTTTACTCTGGACCGAATAAAAAGTGACTTTATATCATGATACATCTTTCCTCAAAGGAAAAAGAAAAAGTCCACAAAAACCTACAATGGCAATACACAAAGCTCATATTTAAGTGTATGTCAGTTAAATGTCAAAATGTCAGTTTGTAAAACATTGTCACTCTGATAGATGTAGCTGTCCAATAGGCATACATTGGACTTATGGGTGGTGGTGGTGGTGGTGGTGGTGGGGGGGGGGGGGGGACAATTGAATTTTGGAAAGCAGCTCACAGTCTTAGCATCCAATTAATTAATTCTTTATTTCCCCTTGCATGTAGCTGAACTTGCCAAACTTTTTCATCAGCATTTACTGATCCATGCAAATGCGACCAATTTGTAGATGAGCAAGCTCACTTGTGTGATTAATAAACCTCAGGAAAGCCATGGTGACGTAGACAATAAGGATTAGGGCGTTAGGTAATCTCCATTCATAGACAATTTGTTTTCAAACATTTGTGTGAATTGCCAAAGAAAGCATGTCAGTGTGAATGTCAATATGCAAGCTAAGCACAGTAAAGATTAAATGATTATTATTTTTCCCCATTCAATTTCAGTCCTCGTCCACCTGACCAGTAGATCCTCTGATCCAGGAGTCTCGGCCAGCGATGGTTTAAAACCTGTGGTAGACAGGTTCTTCCAGACAGCATCAAATGGTAAAAAGAAAAAGAAAAATTCAAGGGAATTCCCTTTCATCAGCATCTCTTTACAATACTTCATTTCATTATTTGTGATAGACTTAAAGGGGAAGGCTAGTAACTGATCAGCGGGAATCAGTGGAAATGCTGGGAGTTGATTGTTCCAATCCTTATGGGATTCATTCAAGAGTTCATTGTATATCTATTGTTGTGTGAAAATGATTTGCTTCAGAATGGTCTCATATTCAAGTAATGTGCAGTTTAATGCTTCCAGGTTAGCGTCCCTGGTCAGTGACGGAGCATTAATCTGCACATTACTTGAATATGAGACCGTTCTGAAGCAAATCATTTTCACACAACAATAGATATACAATGAACTCTTGAATAAATCCCATAAGGATTGGAACAATCATCTCCCAGCATTTCCACTGATTCCCACTGATCAGTTACTAGCCTTCCCCTTTAAGCACCCCTTGCTGCATTCCAGATGATCCATTACAAGCAAGAGAGTTACCAATGCTTTTCAAATGAATTTATGTCGTTTTAAAGGTAATGGCAAAGAATGTTCATGTTGACATCATCCTACAATTTTAGGTACTGCTTGAATCACTTTTAAGAAATGTAAAATTGTAAAGTTGACTCTTGAAACATTCAGCCAAGGGATTGCATACAGATAGCAGTACCATGTGATTCCCCCCACCCCCCCCCCCCCCACTTCAGTGATTTTTCAAACAATTATAATACATTTTTTGTTTTTGTTTGTTTGTTTGTTTGTTTTTTGGAGGGGGAATGGGGCCAAGTCACCAGGCTAAACAGCTGGGAGGTAATGCAAGCCATAATATCAAACCCATAATCAACTCTCAAGCTGTCAGAGTATGCATCACTTTCTATTACAGTACTCGTCTTTCTTTGAATACATGAAGTAAATACACACACACACACAAAGGAAGAGTGGCACTTAGGAATAAATACAGTATGTATCAGCAACCTCAGCTGGTATATTCATCTCAACTAGTGCAGCAAATCACATAACATTTTTTTTTGAGAAATTTACTGGTCAGATTTTGTATCATGCATTCACTTTCATCTCAGAAATAAAATTGTAAACACTTTTACTGATGCAGTCCTTTGTAAGTGTATATTTTGTCACCTGTAGTGGAAACAAAGTTCACACATTGATGTAATACTACATTATGTATTTGCTTGTCTTGGTATCAACAACATGCTGTAAATGTGCAAAGTATGCAAAGATGTGTTGCAGGTATGTGAAGAGGCACGAGAGAGACCTCATTTAACAAGCCAGCAACTGATAAATCAGCTGTATTTTCCTCACATTGAGACTGTGTCTGTGTGATGTTTGTTGAGGATTTGTTAATTGATTTGTTTAATGTCTCCCCCTCCCCCCCCCCCCATCTTCTTGTTAAATGATCTGCATCACATCACCGACAGATGTATATGTTACAAGTATGACATCATATTAAAAGTATGGTATTATCTTCCCTGTAGGAGAGGGTTTGTCTTCCAAGGATGAGAATGAAGAGGACAAGGATGAGAGACCGCGCATCCTTTGGTCTCTCTTCTTCACCCAGCAAGACATCACAGAGATACCCGACGAAGCCCTGCGGGAGGGGTTGCCTAGCAATGTTTACGTCACCGCTGGGGCGGGAGCCTCTCTAGGATTTGAGCATGCTGTCAAACAGGTGAATTCTCCAAGACATGTTATAATGATCCAAGTGGGTTAAGGATTCCAACATACTGTAGAATGAGGAATGTTCGCATGCATTTTAATTTCACGAATTTTGCGAGAGCCAAGATTCCAGAAATTAAAATGCATGTGAAAGTTCTTGTCTACACTATACGCATTGAATGTTAAAGGCACCTCGTGAAAATTTCATGGCGCGAAAAAGGCTGTCAGCTCCAATTTACGAAAATTTCATACTGCGAAAATATCATGTTTTACAGTACACATTCTCTAAAACTTTTCCTATATCAGAACAAACAAAAAATCAATATACAAACTTACCAAAACAAAAAGAAAGACAAAAAACTCCTCGAAATTGAAGTTTTCTTTATCTTTTGATGGAAAAGAATGTATGTTTGATGTGCAAAGATACATTCATGACAATAATGTCCAAATTTATCACCCAAGTAATGGTATGTAGGATGCAGTAAACCAAGCATGATGCAATGCATGGAGTTCATATCCGTATTGCTTAGATGTTGAATTTTTCTTTTCCTGTATTATCATCATCATCAGTGCAAGGTTTTCTTTTTTTTAATTCCCTGTTTCCATGATGACAGGCCCGGAGAATCTTTGATCTCATCTGTCCGGGGGAGGAGTTCCTACCAGCTGCACCAGAGCCAGATGACCTTGTCTTTGAAGATCCAGGCCAAGACAATCCTGGGCATTCACAGGTAAGCAAACCAAGACTGTTATCATCTAAGAGAGAATGGAAAAAATATCTTTCATATGGAAAAAAAAATAGTAGAAGGTGTGATAACTGGCATATTGATGAAGAAGGAATGTTCTTACAGTCATAATGATTATATTGTTGTTATCTAATATTGAACTTTGCTTTTAATGATAACAATGATGATGGTGATGATTAATTTATGGTCATTCTTATTGTCATTCGTGATATTGTTTTGTTTCTTTTATTTTCCTTAGTGCTGGTAGTAGTAGCATAGTAACAGCAGCAGCAGCATCCTTATCAATATTGTTAGATCATTAGATTACATACATGTATTTCCTATGAAATGGGGACATTTGCTATGGCTGGTATTATTCAGACTTAAGGGAATAATCCCATTGTTTTGATGAAGTAAGGTAGCTGAAATTACGTGTCCAATCTTCATTACTTTATTTTTTTTTGTTCACCAGAAGAGTTGCAGATTTACATTAGCCATGGATTTTATTCATTGACCTAACATTAACTGAATGAGTGGTGAATGGATTATTTGTGATAATGTTGTATGATGTGTATTTCTGAGGCCATTATCCTTGTCAAGCATCTGCTTATGACAATAATCTCTTGCATTTCTATTGTACTTAGATTAGCTTAATTTGTCTGTTGAACAGCAGGTTCTTGAAATCTTATACTTAATGTGTAAAATGACACCTGCTCAACTCCGTTATATATTATAAAGAAAAACAGTGCTCTTCAAAAGTCAATCATTTACCTATTTCCATGTATTTCCTTTGTCAAATATTACTCAGTAACTTTGTTCAATTGATATTATGTTATATTCTTGTATGAAAAAGTCATGCAGAAATTAAATAAAATCAATCAAATCAATCAATCAGTTCAATCCCTTCAAGATTCTCTCATTCACATAGACTTCGTACAACAAGACCCAGTAGGTTTCAATAGACATTTGGTTAATCGGTGCGATCTTCTTTGATTAGGCTGGATTTCAGCAAGGCGAGGAGGAAACGGAAAAGAAGGAGGCCCAGGAATCTGCTGACCCAGCAAAAGAAGAAGATGCTCAGGAGGTGTCAACGACCAATCAGGACCCACCACAGCCTGAACCAGCCAATGACACAGAAGGAGGGCTTCAAAGTGAGCAGGCAAGCACCAATCAAAGCGCAGAGATTGCCGAGGACAGCAGTAAGTTGGTCAACACCGCAGATGCAACAGACTGAAGCTGGAATTGAAACTGAGAGGACAGAGAAAAGTTTTCTCATGATACACTGTATGTAGGGGCCAGTGCTATATTGTACTTATGCATCTGTAAGAGATTATGTAATTCATAGAAGTGACACACAAAAATAGTTGAACCTTTTCTATATAGTGAAGTTTGTCATTTTCATATGCCTTTACCAATTATTGAAGCTTATCAGACATGTAAATGAAAATGGCAGGACAGCTCTGCTAGAAAGAAAAGTAGCAAGAATCAGATTTAGCTGAAACAGTACCAAGATAGTAACCTAGGAATGAAAGTGAGTTGAGTGGTATTGTATGTAAGAAAAAACTCACTTTCTACAGCAATCTCTTGTAGTTTCTTGCCATTTACTTAACATATTTGTTATATTATGTTGATGTACCTGATTTTGTCAAGACAGTCTCAGAGTCATACTCCAAGACAATTTGGTAAGATGGTCTTTTGAAACTCTACATGCAAAATGGTAAACAGATAATGATATTTGCATCAAGTGACTGTATATGAGCCTAAGTCATTTCTGCTATTGAGCATCATATACTTATGAAAGTTTGATATTTTCTATTTCATTTTGGGTGAAAATCATTGCCTGCATGGTTTTTTCATGCTCAGTGAAGAATTAGCATGTTCTAATTTTCCTGACCATGGTGTAAACTTTAAACATGTATTAGACAAATTCTAATAAAAAAGATAATTGCACAGTCTTACTTCTTTGTGCCAGTATCACATCATGTGAAACATGTAAGAAATTGGATACGGCAAGATATTCCATGCTGCCGGTATTTATGTTCCTATTGGGATAGCTCTTCTTACAAGACACGTCACTTCAAGATTAGGAATCAGTGGAACACTGACCTAAACTCATGAATGTTGTTTAATATGTAGGGCATTGATAACAGAAACAGCAATCAAGCTGCCTTACAACACACACCATACCGTAACAAACTTCTCATACCACCATGTCAAATCACCCTAAGCTTCATACTGTCCACTCGTGTTCTTTGAACCCCTTTTCCCTTTTTCTCACACCATACACTGATACAGTCAGGTTCTACATTTGTTTGACTGCAGGAATCCCACTAACATCCTGAGACATACAACTCATACATGGGAATTTTAAAAGAGGTCATACAGTACAACTCATAACACAGTAAATCAGTGAATATGTAGCTCATGATACAAAAAAGCACACATGACTCACATTCTTAGAGAGTCTTTCATAGTCCACGCAACAGATTTCTGTATTATCACTGATGACGAGTGTCCGATAAAACTCTCCTCACCACGAAGACAAGTGTTAGGATTACAGTTAACCTCTCAAATGTGGCTGGGGCTTTGCACAACCTACACGGCATCTCATTGGATTGGAACATGCCACAATGTGCAGCAAAGGCTGTTTTTGATTTGTTTGCATGGTCCATCTTGATCTGCCAATATCTGTTGGCAAGGTCCAGGGTGGAAAAGACTGGGCCCCACCTAGCATCTCAATAGTGTCATCAATCCTCGGCGGTGGGTAGGAATCCTTGACTGTGATTTCTTGTAGTTTCCGACAATCAGCATAGAAACAAAGGCTTCCATTCTTCTTCTGAACAAGGACAATTGGAAATGACCAAGGGCTGCAGGAGGATTCAGTTATGCCAGCTGTAAGCATCTTGTCTATTTCTGCATTAGCTTCAATATCTTGTTTGTGGAAAGGAAGTCGATGAGCTGCCTGTCTGATTGGGGTGTGTGTTCCAGTGTCAATATGGTGCTGGGTTACCTTGGTCCTTGTGAATCACAGGCAAATACACCCTGCCATTCCACAAGCATCTTGGCAACCAACTCTGTCTGGGCATCAGTCAGCTCCAAGGTTACATCTTTGTAAAGTTGCTCTATGTGGGCAGGAGTGCATTCATCTTGATCACTGCTGTAACCTTCATTGTCAAGATTACAGATGGTGTGAACGCCTTCACAAGTCCCTACAGTCGTGTTCTTGTGAATGGTGACAATGTCTTTTGCAAGGTTATTGACACTAGCTCCCGTTTGGGCCACTACCAGACTACAGGCCACCTACAGTCCCTTGCTCTCCAGAAATGATTCCGCTGGTTGAATTGACCCTAGCTCGCCCTGGCACTCTGTCTGCAAGTCTTTAACTTTCCCTGGTAGGATCATCTCAGACACAGCAGGGACCTCTTCCGTTTCTGTTAGGACTATCCTACAGTGAAATTCGGGTGTGGTCTTCTTGGCATGCTGTAGTGGATTGAGAGATACCTGGCCCAGTCGTACAATGATTGAGCAACACTGCTGCTTCCTGAGGAAGTCTAGCCCCAAATTGCAGTCAGGGCCTATGTCTGCTACCCGGAATACATGCGGGAGTGCATGATCGCCAATCTCCAATTCTATCTTTACTTGCCAAGAACAGGAACACTGCTTTTGTCTGCAAGACTCTTCCTGGATTCTGCATCTGTCAGTGCCAGTCTATTTCCTTTGACAGTATGCTTGAATACTCCAGCTTGTAAGATAGCTACATTGGCTCCTGTGTCAATGAGGCAAGTTATGTCTTCTCCATGCACCTTCCATGTAGGTATATCCCATCACTAGACATCCCCTCTATCTCTTTGTGTAGGGCGACTCGAATGGGCCAGGAGCTTGTTACTGTCAGCTGTTGGCCCGTCCATCTGACGCTTGCTTGTTTCCCTCGTGAGACAGGTGGAAGTTTTGACTATTCCTTTTGAGGTGTCCAATCTCTTTTCCGAAGTAGCATCGTCTCTCCATAGGGCATTGACTTCCAGGTTGTTTGTCCTGATTGGCTTGGTGTTCTCTTGCATGAAGGTTGCTTACCTCACTTTGCAACCTCTGTACTGTTGTCTTGAGTCCAGTTAGGGCTTCTCCGTGACCCGACATCCCATTGGCCACTGCCTTGATTACTTCTTCTGCGAGGATCTGAGTCTGTGTAGCATCTTTCCCGTAGACCGTGAGAACTCTTCGCCCTTGGGACACTCGCTGCTTCTCTGCTAGATGGAAGGCTTCTATCTCAAGGGCAGCCCTCAAGGCATCCTCATCCATCTGAGGTGCCATCGGGTATACAGTCAGACAGATATCTGAATCATCCAGAGTATCCAGAAATTGATCTCTCGCCAGAAAGTTCAGGACCTCAGAGGGAGCAGATTGATATGCTCGGCAGCACAATTTTCTTTTCTCATGAGCCAACTCAGGAAGCGTTTTGTCTCTTTTTTGCACCCGGTTTGTCAACTGGACACAGAAAACCTCCATCTGGTGCTCTCGGCTGAACCGCCTTGACAATAAATGGGTTACCGTTACAAGAGATTCAATGCGACTGGTGGCATTGTGCAACCATATCCAATATGCCGGTGGGTCATTTAGCTCCAGTAAAACAGTAGAAACACAGTCATAGCATCCCTTGTTAACCAGCAGTTCCAGGCAGTTCACGATTACAGACAGCAGGCGAGATGCAAACAGTTAAGCCAGTACAAGCAAGCATGCCTTCATTTCCATTTGCACATTTGAAATGATGGTAGCAGTGGAGAGGGATGTGGTTTCCTTGTCTTGAGTTCGATAGACAGCCACAAGCAATATCATCCGTTATAGTTTCTCCTTCCTTGGTCAGTTCACTTAAGTCAAGCCAGTCTGTAATCATTGATGAACTTCCAAAACTAGATACTACAGGTAACAACATATTTACAGGGTGAGGGCACAAGAGTTAGACACATCTAGTTAAAATTTTTTCAAAATCAACCCCATTTCCAGCTATCACATACACCACTGCCTTGCTGGTACCAGAATTGAGAGAGTGTGTAACTATTTCACATCTGTTACATTGTATATCCCCAGCCGTGATGCTGCGGCTTGTAAATATATCTTGTATGTGTAATATTTTGCAAATTGGAACTTGCTAGACACTTTCCCATTATATGTACCAGTAGTTGCTGCATTCCCGTGTGAGAATGAGAGTGAGAGAATGAATTATAATTGCATGTAGTACAGTGTATTTCTTCTTTTATGGAACAACAGTGATAAGTCTATGGATGTACCAATTTTGAAACTGTCTGTTGAGATTCTTGAGGTAAAGTTGCCATAACAACTAATATGCAATACAACAGCATTGCATATCATGCCGCTTTGTCATATGAATACTAAATTTTGTTATTGATTCATCCAGTACAAAACATTTGCAGAAGATGTTGTTCTCTCGGGTGACTACCCTGATGAGAGGATGTACTCTCTGCTGTTGTGTCGTTGCTTCTCCTAAGATAGAAGGACATAATGTTTACAACAACATGTCTCTGTTGCTTCACTGACAACTCTGATAAACGCACATCATGCATTGCGCAGTTTTTCCTTTCCATATTTGAAAGCATCTTAATGAATAATTAAACTCAAATATATTCTTGAATTGAGGGAATGTAGAAATAGTAGTAGAACACATCAGGAAAGTTTGAGGAAAATCAGACAGTCTGTTTAAACGTTATGAATCTTTCTTTTGGTGCCGCCAGCACCTGATAAGAAGAGTACCACTGTTCATGACATCATTTTAGGACAACAATATAAAGAAAATATGCTGTATTCATTACTTTTTCACCAGAAAAGTTGTTGATTTTCCACTTTGGAGAGGGTATACAGCACATTGTGCTACAGTTGGCAATATTTGCACAAGTTGTTCGTTTTGCAAAAATCATGTGACATCGTAAAAATTTTGAGAAAATAAAATTTCTGCAAAATGTATCACGCTGTACCCATAAGATTGCAATTTTTATCTCTGATATATTTGTCGTTCAGTTCTGTATTCAAGATGATGAGCATATGTAACCATTGTTTAACTTGCAAGTACATGTACATTCACTGGCGTAGCCGGGGGGGGGGGGGGGGGGGCGATGGGGGCGGTCGCCCCCCTAAGATTTGGACCGGGGATTTGGGAGGCGAAAAAAAAAATGCGTGTATACTGTATGCATGCACATGAAGCGGGTCTCCTTTGCAACCTTTCATCCAATAAGATATTTTTTTTGAATATTTCACTCAAAGTGTGCACCAGATCGTTGAATTTCAATTCAAAATATGCAAAATCTCTCGTGCTTGGGAGGGGATATCCCCCTCCCAAACCCTCCCCCTCTGACTGTGCCTCTTTCCCTAGCTTAATACACTTTTTAGATTTACACACACACACAAAAAAAAATTATGAATAATTCTGAGTGCGCAAGACTTATCACTTATATTCCGAAAACTCAAGGTTCCCTCATGTATAAGGGGAATTTCCCCTTTTAATCGACCCTTTCCTCCCTCAGTCCCCCCCCCCCCCCATCCGTTTTTTTTTTTCTTTGGTGATTTCCCAATAATGTTGATTCCATCAAATATGCGTAAACGAGATATCTCAATTTCAACCTTAAAAAGGCAAAAGCTCCATCGGAAGGGAAGGGTGGAGATAACACTCGCCCACGCCTTCTCCCTTCTCGCCCGCCCCTCCCCCCCCCCCTTTCCGCCATGCATAGAAGTAGACTGTGGCTATACCCAGATCGTTTTATTTCAATTCTAAAAACGCAAAGAGCTCCGCGAGCGGGAGGGGGAATCCCCCTTCCCCTAAGCTCTACCTCACTAGACTTTATACATACACACAGATGGTGCACATTCGGAATAAAAGCTAAATTCCGTGATTTTAACACTTATGAAAAAGTATTGCACCAAAAATTTGCACCAGATCGCTGAATTTCAGGTCTGAAAACGCAAAAATCACCTTCGTGTAGGAGGGGATATGCCCCTATCTACACCCTCGTGTGCATGCTTTTTCTGTTTGATTGCTGAACTGCAGACAGCGTTCATGATATTCAGTGTAAGAATTAATACAACAAGATTACTTAAATGATACCATTTTATAGGCAAATTGTTCAATAATAATCTACACTAAAATATACTGCAACCTTAAACAAGTGGGACTGTTTCAACTCGTTAAAACACGCAAAAACATGCATCAAATTGCACCATTTGCGACATCAAAATGCAAAAAGTTCTCACCGCGGGAGGGGGGACACCCCCCTCCCACACCCTCCCCTCCCCCTTCGCTCGCTCGGCTCGCTCGGGTTCAGTCGCATTCATGATATTCAGTGAAAAGAATCAATACAAGAAGATTATTTAAATGATACCATTTTATAGGCAAATTGTTCAATAATAATCTACATCAAAATATACTGCTGCCTTAAACAAGTGGGACTGTTTCACGTCAATAAAACGCGCAAAAACATGCATCAAATTGCACCATTTACAACATCAAAATGCAAATAGTTCTCACCGTGGGAGGGGGGACACCCCCCCCCCCCCCTCCCACACCCTCCCCTCCCCCGTCGCTCGCTCCGCTCGCTCGGGTTCAGTCGCGTTCATGATATTCAGTGAAAAGAATTAATACAAGAAGTGTATTTGAATTATACCATTTTTATAGGCAAATTGTTCAATAATAATCTACACTCAAATATACTGCTATACCTTAAACAAGAGGGACTGTTTCACGTCAATAAAACGCGCAAAAACATGCATCAATTTGCGCCATTTGCAACATCAAAATGCAAAAAGTTCTTACCGTGGGAGGGGGACACCCCCCTCCCACACCCTCCCCTCCCCCCTCGCTCGCTCCGCTCGCTCGGGTTCAGTCGCGTTCATGATATTCAGTGAGAAGAATTAATACAAGAAGTGTATCTAAATGATACCATTTTATAGGCAAATTGTTCAATAATAATCTACACTCAAATATACTGCTATACCTTCAACAAGTGGGACTGTTTCACGTCGATAAAACGCGCAAAAACATGCATCAAATTGCACCATTTGCAACATCAAAATGCAAAAAGTTCTTACTGTGGGAGGGGGACACCCCCCTCCCACACCCTCCCCTCCCCCCTCGCTCGCTCCGCTCGCTCGGGTTCAGTCGCGTTCATGATATTCAGTGAGCAGAATTAATACAAGAAGTGTACTTAAATGGTACCATCTTATAGGCAAATTGTTCAATAATAATCTACACTCAAAAATACTGCTACCTTAAACAAGTGGGACTGTTTCACGTCGATAAAACGCGCAAAAACATGCATCAAATTGCACCATTTGCAACATCAAAATGCAAAAAGTTCTTATCGTGGGAGGGGGGACACCCCCCTCCCACACCCTCCCCTCCCCCTCGCTCGCTCCGCTCGCTCGGGTTCAGTCGCGTTCATGATATTCAGTGAGAAGAATTAATACAAGAAGTGTATTTAAATGGTACCATTTTATAGGCAAATTGTTCAATAATAATCTACACTCAAATATACTGCTATACCTTAAACAAGTGGGACTGTTTCACGTCGATAAAACGCGCAAAAACATGCATCAAATTGCACCATTTACAACATCAAAATGCACAAAAGTTCTTACCGTGGGAGGGGGGACACCCCCCTCCCACACCCTCCCCCCCCCCCCCTCGCTCGCTCCGCTCGCTCGGGCTCGGTCGCTTCGCTCCCTCGCAGACTAACCGCCCCCCCCCCCCCCCCTAAGATGAAATCCTGGCTACGCCGTTGTGTACATTGTATGGCATACATGTATTACAGCGGTTTGTGGTAAGTCAAGAGCTCGAATTAAGCCCGCCGCACAATATGCGACTTTCGGTCGCACGACTAAGCGACTTTGGATCTGAAATAAACACGCGTGTTTATTCTGAGGCTGTTGTGATTTTTTTTTTAATTTAAAGTGTGTCAGTTGTGCGACCGAAAATCTTGTAGTGTCCGATAAGGTACAAATGAAATTGTTCGCACCCCACACCAACTGCCCGGGCTTCCTTCTTAGTTTGAGAGTAGCAACGCTCCACATCCGTCAGAATTCGGCTCACAAACACCATTGGGCAGGTGACACCATTCATAGTTTGGGACAAATTTGTCCTAAGTTTAACTGGCTGGCGTCGACGTGAAGCTCAGTCTTAGCGCCAGTTACAAAATGTGACTTTACTGCATAGCTCGTCAACGCCTGTCGCAGTGCGTCAACAATAGCAGGTGACGCAGCGTGCATGCCCACTTGGTTCCACTCGTGTCTAGCTCAGCGATAGTTGCGAGATTATCGATGAAACGCCCGCAGTAATTCACGAGATTGCGAAATAACCTCACGTCTTCTTCTTGATGTGTGTCTACCTTCGACTCGTCAGGTGCGATCCCGTCAATGGACACCGTGAAGCCGAAGAACTTCGGGCTAGGCGACCTGAACTCGCATTTGTCGGCATTCAGCGTGAAGCCGCGTTCCTTCAAGCGCTCGCACAGCGCGTGGAGCTGGGCGTCATGCTCAACAATCTTTTTCCGTAGACGATGACGTCCAAAATACTGTGAACGCCCTCCAGTCCTGGGAGCGGCCGCTGATGCCATCGAAGGCCATTAGGATATGTGGCAATTAACTTCTAGCGGCGATCCGCGTTGTTGGTGTCCGTGTACACCGCATTTACTTTATGGTGCATTTGAAGAAGCTCGAGTGTTTCAGCCGTTCGTCGACTGAGCAAACATCTGCTGTCACCATCGACAATGGTGAGTGTAGCTTGCACAGACTTCCCGTTGTCTTGTGGTTGGGGCATAATCAGGAAGGTCGGCGATCACTATCCTTCCTCGAATGCCACGCCACAGCACCGACGATGCCGATCGACGCTCTTGAGACGACAACCATAATAAAGTATGTTGTGTCCGTTCATGTTCACAGGCGTTCGCGTGAGCATGGCATATGCGTTTTCAAATCAAATCACTATATTTGACCCCCGGGGAGCTCGAGCTGTACAGCAGCTCGGCATTGTGTGATGTTTGTACATTCGATTGACGGACGTCCTTTTCGCCCCCTTCTCAGGACAAGTTGACATGTTGTCATCGACCACAAGCACGATGTTCTCAGTAAACGGTATTTCGTGGCGGTATCCCTCCAATTCTCTCTCTCCTGAAAGAGAGGCACAGTATAATGTATTTCTCTCCTCCATCGTCCCCAGATTGTGATACTACGGTATGTACTGAGCTTGCCGCCATCTGAACTTGCTTTATTGAAAGTTCTTGGTGGGCTACTTAGCCTCTTTCTCATCAATCAGGAGATAATACTGTGAGTGTGGGTAGTTTTTCATCTCTATGGTCAAGGCTAAGCTTAGTCAGTGGTTCGGAATCGGGAATCGGCTCGACTTCTGTCATCACTGTCGCTAGGACCTTTTCATACACGAGCTGCTGCCTTTGCAGATTTTGAGAGATATTGACCAAACAGACCATTATCATTTATTCCCACATGCCGCTCATGAGGCTTGCTGCCGATGGATTGCATGTCTTACTGATTCTTTTTGACGTAGGAAGTTTCCGTTCCTTCGTTTTTTCATGAGGTGTGCAGGATTCTGCTCCAGCTCTCATTCAGCGCCATGGAAATTGGGCCTGATGTCACTGTAGTAGATCTTCTCATGATTGCTTCTCCTGCTTATTAATCTTCATAGAGCGTTTACGAATGAGTCAGTGTCGACGGAATTCGGCAAATCGATGTGCATGCGGCTTGTGTCGTTGGGCATGTGAACATACACCCATAACGTTCCGCACGACTGCCACCTTGTTCGACATTGCAGTGGGCCAAAACAGTCTATCTCTGCATGCGTGAATGGTGGCTTAGTTCCTCTGACAGCAGGCTAGACATTTTATTTTCCGACAACATGTCGGACTGCAGCTCCACCCCTGAGGAATGCGCACGTATTTACATCCACGTCATAATTATTATCTGCACCACAGTGGCCTACTAGGTGGTGATGATGTTTGATAATGAGTCTGGTTACGTGATGGTTGTGTGATAGTATTATTAGGGGTCCTGGAGGCAAATTTGATGGGAGCTCTCCCATTCGTCCACGGACTGCCATTGGAAAATTGCCGTCCAGGGCCCTGTTTCATAAAGCTGTTCGTAAAGTTACAAACAACTTACGAGCGACTGGTGATCAGTTCTGATGTGCTATACTTATCAGAATTTCCCTAATTCAGCCCAAGAACTGATCACCAGTCGCTCGTAAGTCGTTCGTAACTTTACGAACAGCTTTATGAAACACCCCCCCCCCCCCTCCGGTCAGCAGAGAATTCCTTGAGCTATCCAATCTTAATGACTCTATTTTATGCAGCACGCAGGTCCTTACGTGTTAAGTTTCCCTGACCGATTCTTGTACCTTCTTGTATCTTCTTTCACCTTGCATCGGAGGGGAAAAACTCTTTGGAGCGAAGAAGCCACGCTACGCTCCTTTTCTCTTTGTCCCATGAAGAGCATCTTTAAGGTAGGTCATTGTCTTTGTTGGGACTTCTCCGGTAGACTTGACTACTCCTGTCTTCTTGACTTCAGGATCTTCCTCTTGCAAGGCTAGCAACACATCCTGTGCTCGAGGCAATGAATCCTCTTCCCCTCGCAAGAATTCCAGACAATGCAGCCATCGAGATCTGCTGATTAACTACAACTGTATTTTGATCTCATCCCACGGTATTCATCAACTGCAGGATTAATCTCTGTGCCCACATTTCGCCACTGGGACATTCTGGGTGGTTGTCTTGTATATTTTTGCTACCCTGTGACGTATTGAATCGCCTGCTCTCGTTCCTGGTACAATGTATACTGTAGGACGTGACAGCTGTCAAGTCAAGTCAGTCCAATAAACTTTAAAGGTCACTTCAATGCGCAGTTCCTCCTGAATCATCCGGTCCATGTCAACTTGCCGCACGAGGAATTTAAGTGACCTTGAGAGGGCGTGGACGCTGTCTACTTTTAATTTTGTGTAACTTCTTTTGAATCACAATTTTTCTTCGGTTCTTTGCCAAATCATTGAGAGCATTCAACAGTACACATTGCCTTTTGATAGGTACAAACGTTCATACCATAGGCGCTCATTCAAGTAATCAGCTATGCGTAAAGTAAATTCACCAATGACAATCAATTTTCACAAATGAAAATCAATACTCCTTCAATTTTCGCTATATTTATATATGCAACAAATTAAAGTTATTGTAAGGTATGATCAACATCTGGAAAATCCAATGCATTTACGCTTTCCAGAGTTCTCCCTTTCAACCTCACAATGTGCCCCTGAAGGAATCGGAATGTGTTGAGAATCCTTTGGTCCTTGTCATCCATTGGTGTGTCTCCGGTTCCCTTGCCAGACTTAGGATGAGTCAGTCGGCATAGATTTAAGAGAATCTGTTAGCTGTTCAACTGCAAAGAGTAGATTTCAAACGGTATACCAGGGATTAAATTGAGGTCACGAATATAAAGGTATAAGTAACAACTGTATTAAGGTGCTTCCAATCCAAGAAAACAACATCCTGTGTAGATTAGAAATAGTATATGAAAATAAATCAGATTTTAATCTCAGATTTGATATCTCGAAGTAATGGTATTTTAATGCTCCACAATGATCAAACCTTAGTTACCCACCAACCCCCCCCCCCCCAAAAAAAAAAAAAAGTTTGGAAACGAATATCTCTGTGAATGACGTTATTTCAGGTACATTCTAATTATGTTGAGGATTAGAAATAGAATTATAAAATATAGAAACATACTGAATACAGTATGTGTTGAAAAATCAACACAAATATATGGCTTATCAATGCAGGCAAGGCAGATTCTTCCATGTTTTCAGAAAATAATTGCGTCAGAAATTGCATTCCTTCCTTATATTTGATCTTATAAGTTAAAGGGTTTTCTTTTTTTCCCCCACAAATCATATCATTGTGTATAACAGCGATTCTTTTCCACTTTAGGACTATTTAACATTTAAGTACATGTACTCGTTTAATGATGCTTTTCAAAATTTTGATTTCTATTCAAAATTGAGAAATTGGAATTCGTAATTCCGTGTGACGAGACAGGAGGTGTTGTATGCTGACAGTGTCATTTTAACAATATTGTACATTCACAGTGTCAACGAAAGCCCGTGTTTTCGTGTCATGCGAATGTCTTAATGGTCCGTGATTCCATTTATATTACATCTCAAATCATGTACTGACTTAAAAGAAATAAATGGTGATAAAATGGTGATAGGAGCATGAGCATGATAAGTATGTTCATAACCTGGGTGTGAACTGTCAAATTTTGACTTCCAATGGTTTTTCTCTGTCACTTGATGCGTTTTACATTAGATTTTACATTCAGTAGTAAGAGTGAGTGATAGCAATGTTATGTCGTCTGCTGGCCTTGAACTCATGATCACGAATCATTTCAAAAATCTGTATAGTCCTCTTTGAAAATTATGTACTTCATATTATAACTTCGTTTAGTGCGTGTATGAATTAGTTAACTGTTACTGATGTTAGGATTCATACGTTACAACCTGCCTTTACGGGGGAATCCGTACTTTGGGCGAAATATTTGATTCCCCCTTTGCGTTTTCAAGCTTGGTTACGAGTTTTCCTGTACCCCTACACTCTTGAAACTGCATGAAAAGAAACGTAGAGGGCAGCAGAGAATGTCGCGCTATAGGGCTCACACCTGTAAATAAAATGGAATGTCCCAGACCCCTTCACAAATTCGTACCAAAGATACCAAAATACATGTAAATGAAGAAAAAATTAATAAAAAAATCAATAATGCAGTTTGGAAAAAAACTGAATAGCTGCAGATATTGGGTATGAATTCCTCTACAAACTGCATTTTGGTTGGAGGATGAAAGCTTTTCTCATGGGATTTGAAGGGACTATGTTTCATTGGGTGCATGTACAGAAAATAGGTGATATTTTGAGTAAAAAGAACTAGTAGTCTGGCTTTGCGGACCCTTGGACAGAGTTTGAGCTGAATAACCCGCCTTGGGAATTTGATGGATGAAAGGATTAATCTCACTTGTCCAGGTTAGTGAAGATGAAACACTTCATGTCTCCCAGCTATTTCAGAGAATTTTTTTGAATTTCAAATTTTAATACACGTCTCTATGTGGAATTATTTACCCGTGTGAGCCCTATAGGAAAGTTCTCTTAAGTATTCCGCCACATGGATTTGTCATACAATTCATCTTAGTTCATTTCAATGCGCTAAGGGCAATTGTTAATGTACAGAAAAAAATCTTTGATGCAATATTAATAGTATAAAACAAAGGAAGTAATATCCTTTTGTTATACAGTAAAGTTTAATTAGGCTACTAGTTGTCATCAGTTAGGGGGTCAACTGTTTCATTAAAATGTTGTTTGTATTTATCATAAAATTCCCTCTAATTACCGAATTATCATAAAAATATAAACAAATTATATAATTCCCCCTTTGCTCCAAAATAGTGTTATATATATATATATATATATATATATATCTTTTATGTGTGTGTGTATGTGTGTGTGTGTACGCGCGCATGTGGTTGGGTGTGTGTGTGGGGGGGGGGGGAGGGGTTTGGGCGTGTAGGGTCGATGGGTATGCCCACCTTATGAAAATCCAGAAGTGGTCATCATCGCTTGGTCGGGAGATTCAAAACATATGTTACGATGATGTCTTTCCGCTGGCTCCATGACTATCACATCCGACGATCTCTCCTCATAAGATCACGCCCATCACGTCTAACTCTGACCAATGATTGGTCGATCGACACAAGTCGGATTCATGGAATTGGGGTACGATACACATCGGTGGGTTACCAACAGAAAAAAAAAATACTTCCGACGAGTGACAGAATCTGATGATAAGAAAGCATATTATAATAGGTATATGATGCGCTAATGAAAGTAAAATTTAAAGAAAAAATGTTGAATCAATTGACATCGTCTTTATTTTCTCCTCAATATAAATTCAGCATACAACAGACAAATAGTTGGTGATTCATAAGATCATGGACCTGTACTATACATGGGCATTCATCGCTCGTTAAATAATTCATGCATCTGTTTTTGTTACAAGTGCTGTAAAGAAAAAAGGAAAGACAGCGCTTTGAGAAATCTGAAACTACATGCGCCGATGATAGCAACTCTCTTAAATCAAGAAAGTTTCTTATGCAGTTGTAGTGTGTATTGGAAATCTAAATTGTTCAAGCAATTTCATTAATTTTGTGAAATGAGAAAAGAGAAATCAAATGTCTTGGCACTTTGATTAAAATTTGTAATCTCATTTTCCCAATTTTCGCCCATTGTTTCGGAGTTAACGTGGATAGTAACGGTAGACCGAATAAGACAGAAATGAGGGAAACGGTTTTTGATGCACGATTACGCAATCGTCACTGTCCAAACATCTAAATACACTCATTAAGATGCACATACTCAGTTGGCGGCAAAAATGATGGGATCAAAGAAAGACCTCCGTTCGTAGTCCATTATGATGTATAGTAGGTCCGTTCCTTTACACTTAAAGTCATTTATGCTTTGCCTTTGTTTTTTTCAAACAGCTCTTTTTAGTAGGCCTACTTATAAGAGCGCTTCATTTCTCTCTCCTTGTATTTGCTACCATTCTAGAGCATTCTATACCTTTGCTTCCATGTTGACATAAAGCGTTAGATCAAGGAGGTTCTAGAGAATGGAGTCACAACTGTCTCATTTCCTTTACTAGATGTTCGATGCCGCCGCTCAGAAATATTTGAAGCATGTGCCAAACAGGATCTGCCACGCAGATAGGAAGACAATTGACTCGTGTCTCATTGCATAATCACCAACCACTTTCAAAGGAAGATATGTCTTTGTGATGGTAATTGCTTTTCGCTATCCCTTCTTATAAAAGGTAGGTGGTACAGACACGAGGATGCGCGAATAGAAATTGAGCAAAATATGCTGAAATAAAGATGAAAATTATTCGACTGGGCTTACCCGGGCACTAATCTGATATATCTATCAATAAAGAATTATACTTGAAGATTATTCCATATTCGTTTCATTTGTGGAAATTAAGCGGAAAAGTGATAAAATCAGCTTTCCAGGATTGTACAGTTTTCAACATTTTCACATGATACAGCTCTGATTTACACTTTTGCACACATTTCTGGACGGAATTGACTTTTGTTTTACATGCTTTATCATTACGTAAAAATTCATTTCATTTGATAAATAAATAAGCAAAATATGGCCAACATTATGATAACGTTCAAAATGAATCTTCAGAATGCTCAGCAAGACGGCGGCTTGGAACATGATCATCAAAGGCACAAGTGCACCTGTGGAATTCTTTTGTACATCAATAGAAATCTGACAACTGTTTGAATAATTGCAGCCAGTTGGAACTCCAATGTATTAAACCTCCTCTCAGATAGAGCTCCACATACATTAAAGGGACATTCCGGACGATTTTCATAATTTCACATCATGATTGTAGTACATAAATCAACAGCTCCAGGTATAGATTCGTGGAATTTGTTGTGGTCCTTGAGCAGAGAAACCAATAAATTGAAAATCTTCAACAAATTACACTGAACAGTGTTGATGACGTCAGAGCCTCATATATTTCAGAAATGTAGCAGTGCAATTCCATTACAATACCACTTGCTCAACAAGTTCACCTGTGAAGAATCTATGCATGCCTTTTTTTTTTTTTTTTTTTTTGTTCTGCTTCCGTGAGCCCCAACTCATGCATTCTTATGATGAGGCTGCCATGTCATCATCCTTGTTCATTGCAATTTGTTATAGATTTTGAAAACATTCTCATTCCCCAATCACTATAAATTCTGAAACTCTGTACTCAGTTTAACTGATTTATAGTTGTTCAAATGTAAAAGTTTGAAAATCATCCGGAGGTCCCCTTTATCGCACCTTCCTTCATCATAGATTTTGCACTCGGATTTATCCTAACAAACCCGCAAACCATGCTCAAACCCTTTTCCTGCTATTCACTACCTCTATTTTAGAATGTGAGCTATAATACAAACTTGAGACATCCCTGAAAATAACTCGCATGTTCTCTTCCTCTGTATCTCGCTGAATGACCAAGGTTATCCTTCGTCTGTTGCCCTTATTCTATTGCAACCTACTCGTAATGTTCAACACGCAATGCAAGGCGTCTTTTTCGGCAGAGAGTAAAGATTCGATTGCAATAATAATACATATGTTATAATAATAATGATAATGATAATAGTAATAATGATAATAATGATGATGATAATATTAGAGGCAAACAAGATAACCACATCCCTGAAAGAAATATCAATTCTACATGGATCCTACAACTGTGACAAGGCACATAGCGTCTGAGTTTCCTGAGGAAAAGAAAAGAGAGAACATCTCTGAAAGAGATATAAGTGAACATCTATACCAGCTTGCTCTTACGACTGGGACAGGCGTCTCGAGTTTCCCTTACCTGTCTCTCTGCAACGATACGCAGGCATGTGTAAATATTCATACATACATACATCATTGCACACATCATTCAGTTCAAACAGCTGTGAATACACGGTATACAAGGTATACAATGTAACATCTACACAATACACGATGTGTTCAATAAAAAAAGAATAAAAAAAATAACAGAACATTGACATGATTGAAGTCAATATAATATTTCCTGTTTGTACTTCATACGTTGTGAGGATGCATGCGTACCTTTATTCTCAATACCATAATAGGAGGAGTGAAAAAAGTAAGATATTCGATGAAACTATGACTTCAGCCTACTACTGTACACCCATACATGCATAGGCTCTTTCACGATGCAAATGATTTGACCCTTACAAATATTCAAAGTAATAATCGAAGTCACAGTTCTTTTCCCCTTCAGCCAAAGCCTTACGTTCCATCTTTGCCTCATGGATTTTCACGGCCGAAAAACATTTGATGAAGTCGTTGCCGAGAGCCTCCCGGATGACCTGATCACTCATCAAGGCTTCCAGGGCGTCCTCCATGTTGGTTGGCAAGGCCGAAGTCTTCGGAGGGAGGTCGTCTGCAACGTATGCCACTCCGCTAACCTGAGGGGGAAGCTTGTACTCGTTCGCAATGCCGTCCATACCGGCGGCCACCGTTGCAGCCAGAGCCAGGTACGGGTTGCAGCCAGCGGCACCAGCACGATTTTCAAGGTATGTACCCTTGTCGCCGTTGACTTTTACCCGTAGCAGACAGGATCGGTTGTCAATCCCCCAGGTAACGTTCACAGGACACAACATCCATGGCTTGACGCGTTTCATGCAGTTGACCGTTGGCGCCATGAGAACCTGGATGGCACGTGCATGTGCGAGGATACCCGCCATCCAGTGCAGCGCCACTTTAGACAGACCGATAGGACTTCCGGCGTCGTGCAGGACGGGCTCTTTCTCCTCCGCGTCCCACAGGGAATGACAGAAATGACAGGATGACCCTGGCTTGTCAAGATAGGGTTTGCTCATGAACGAAGCCATTAAACCATGGCGGAGGGCGATCTCTTTGATGGACGTTTTGTACGTGTGAGCATTATCGGCAGCTCGGATGCCGAAAGCCGGTTTGTAACTTATCTCTATCTGACCGGGACCATACTCCGACTCTACAGCCTCAACATCCACGCCAACTTCTGGCAGGTCGTCCATAACCTGCTTCACAAACTTCTCCACCGGAGCCAAGCGGATCGTAGCGCGGACGTTAGAATCGTCGTTAAGAGGTGCCCGCGTCTCCTTGTCAACGACGTAGAACTCATGCTCGTGCGCTGAGAGTAAAGAGTACCCCATCTCCTTCAGCTTATCCAGCTGTCTGCGGGCCAAGACGCGAGGATGCCCCGAGACGTACTCGCCTCTGAAGGTCGGCTCAATTAGGATCCGCCCCATGTTTTCGAGCCACGGAATTACCTGGAATGTATCTAGGTCAGCAAACATCACACTGTCTGCAAAACCTATCTCTTCGTTATATCCACTTCCAGAGATGATTGTGGCTTTAACGTCCATACCAAGATGGCCGAGACGGAAATTGAGTCCGCCTGTAACCTTCTCTTTGAAGTGGCGGGCGGGAATGGTCTTGGAACGAGCCACTCCGTTAATGTCCGTCTGTTCAAATCGGACATACTGTATGTTCTTTTCCCTCATCAGTTCTAAAACTTTGTCGAGATTCATCTTGGAGCCGTCCTGAATTATAAATGAGAAACGAAATAACCATAACCACACTCACAGCATTTACGAAACCACTGAAAAATAAATCGTGAAAAGTAAACACATTCTCCGACGAAAAGAATGAAATTAATGCACCATTAAGTATTGTACTTTGCATCACACTGTGTCAATCCATGCTTCTAAAGCAACACAGAATCCCCCCCCCCCTATTGGGGACCCTATCCCTAAACCTAACCCTAATCCTAATCCTAACCATCAAACCCTAACCCTAACCCTAACCCTAACCCCAACCCCAACCCTAACCCTAACCAAAAACACTAACCCAACGTTTTTCCCATAGGTTTAACACGCGCCATGCCCCAATCTGTGCCGTCTTTAAAAAAATACATTTAGATTAGATTACATATCTTTGATATTCACAAGAAGTACTACTGTGTGACACACTGTTGAAATTGCGCGCCGAAAGAAGTTATAGTTGTTGTTTAGTAGTGCATTAATTTTCCCGTCTTTGTTGGTTTGTTTTGCCATTTCCCCAGAACGGAATGACAGTCTCTTTAGAAATTGCAAAAACCTGTTTCTTTTCGCGGACGAAACGAGTCCTGCCCAAGCCCTGCTTAGGCCCCAGTCACATAATGCTCTGCGTCCGGCGTTACGTCCAAAAAGTCATTTTTTTCTGTGGACTCCTGCGGATCCCTTGCCGTCACCAGAAAATTTTAACAAAACATGCGGGGAAAATGCGGGCGATACGGATAGATACGACCAGATGCGAATACTGGTCTTGCGTCCACTTGCAGATATTCTTACGAATTGGCACGTAATTTCTTCTTTCAACTTGCGTAAACTTCCGAATAGTTCTGAACACTTGCTGAGAGTTGCGTCTATTTACGGAGAGTTGCGGATATTTTGGGATTGTTACGGATAGTTAGAGATTGTTACAAATAATTATGTACAACATGGTTTTCTATGACGATCCCTGCCAAGTCAGCGTATTATGACAGCAAGTTTATCACATATTGGATTGTGTTATATTGTACACGGGGGAAACTGAAATTGAATTACGTACAAGTTGTGATAAGTTTTCGTATTCCTTTAATTTGCTTTACAGTAATAAAAGATATATGCAATCTTGAACTTGACGTTTGAATTTTATTTGTGCAACTCAAACATGAATAAACATCATAAATGTAAAGAATACATAACACATATACCAAAAACAAAAGACAGTATAGATCGATAAGTTAAACATTAGAGTAAGAAAATATTACTTACAGTCATGGAATAGACAAACTGTGGTTACGCTGTCGTTGTGCAGCGGTATTCATGACTTATTGGGTTATGTTAAGGAGATTTTTATGATAAAGCAATGCTTTTTACATTTCCAGAAAAAAAAACTAGAAATGTCGCTATGGCGACTGATGCCTCCGCCATAATGCATGATTCTCCCAATAGGCGTATAGTACAATGTCTTCACAATGTGTAATCCATGACAGTTTCACATAACTAGCAAAATATTGAAATGACAGGTCTGTCAGAAATGTCTTGATCTGGGTTTGCTATAGTTTTTTTAAGAGTGCAGGTACACATATTTGGGGAATTGAGAATTTTTACTTGAATTCGGATGGACCTTTTTATTAGTTTATGCATTGAGTAATTTCCAAGGTATGAAGAAAGAGTGTAATGATGGTACAAAATATATGTATATATATATATATATATAAATATATATATATATATATATATACAGTGTGAAAAGAAGAGCAAGGTGGACGTAGCTAGGGTCAACGTGCCTGTTTATTGCCGCCGAGCTTTCGGTCCCAAATGGACCTTCATCAGGGCTGTAACGATACAAAAATGACTCACTCGTATGGCTACACTAATAAATATATATTCATATATATATACTGATATAAATCTAACTGGCGTGAGTCTATAATAACTGTGTAATCAATCAATCCGTAATTACAGCTGTATATAACATATTCCAATAATAATATACATAATCAATTGCATATTATTGAATACATTTCATATCAAACTCGTGTTATTAATTGAGATGAAGGTATATAACAAAAACACCAATTCAGTATCCTCATCTTATGTGTTGTGTGACAGACGACTGTAATAATATCAAACATTACAGCCAAATGGCATCAATGTTGATCCTTAACCAGCAGACCATGAACTGCACATGCGCAACAATGTGATGCGCATATGCAACCATACGCCAACCCACACATACACACACACGAACAGACACACTCAACCCACACAGACACCGCCGCAAGCCTTTATATCCGCCATTAATAAGGTAAATCCTTTATTATGTGAACCGTTCATATTCTGTACCTTATGTAATATTCTGTTATATGTTATAATACAACTGTATGTATATGAATGGTTGTGGTATATTAGTATTATTTACCTCATTATACGATAGCCAGAAGATGACGCGTGACTGATGTAGTGTATTATATAGCCACTTACGTCTTGCAATGCTGCCACATGCTGTATTATCGTCGACAACATAAAAATGTCTAGTTAGTCCTTTGTAGGACAAAACCATCTTAAATTATACTAGTTTTGGACGTTGAGGGGGTTAATATCCTGAATAGCGAAAGATACAGGCAGAGGGTTTGGAAGCCAGACTAGAATTGGCCGCGCAATAGGCCGGTTTACTAATGTATGCACAGATCTTTAATTTTGCACACGGCCGCAACCTCGGGCAAACAAAGGATGCGAGCCTGCAACGTCGGCTGCTGCAGCCGTCCCCGATATATCCCCACATGTAGACTTACATGTATGTTGTGTACATGTGTACGATGCATCAACTTCGACTTTACCTCGTGGCATTTTGTGTGGCTCGTGCAATTCCCAATCTTAGATGAGGGAAAATTCTGCTGTGATCAAACGCAATTTGGACTATAGTTTCGATTTTATATGAATTTTGGCTTCGATTTTGTCTTCAGTAGTTCTGAAAATGGGTGGAAAACAATGCTGCTACGGAACATACAACAGTATGACCGCATCACTTCAAACTTCAATGATTTTAAGCATCATGATTGATTGTGAAATCTAAACTAGACAATGAATCTCTCATAATCGATATGTTTCCAAGGATTTTTTTTTTTTTAAAGTTAGACTCAGACTGATTAACAGTTAGACTTCATGAAATAGAATGACGATTTTGACCTAGGCGGGGTAGGCCTATATTACTATTAACAATAACAGTTAGGGGCCTAGCCCTATATAGACTAGATCTAGCAGAGTAGATCTAGACGTAGACCTAAAATTAAAAACAAAAACAATGATAGACCTAACGTCCCTGACATTCGCAGTAGGCAACATTTATTTCCCCCGTTGACTTATTCATCACGACCCAGGTCTGGTACGTTGGTTTGTTGAGGTATGTCCGGTCGGCGTAACCTCACTAAGGAAAACACGAAAAGGGCTCGTGTCCGAAACCTCGTTGAACTTCAGGCTTGAAACACTCCCATCCGCAAAAAGACGGTAGTCCTCAAATGACTTGTATCCCTTTAGCTTTTCCAGTCACAGTCAGTCCGATTGATGATAAGGTAGTTGAACACGTCAAAGAGTCCAAAATCTGTCAAAGTTGGATGTAAACCCAGCGAGCTTGTTAGGATCGGAGAACGAGCAGCCTACCAGAGCGAGCTTCTCCTGCAGTGACCGGCCGGTGTCCGCCCGGGAGAGGTCGGGATCGATGGGCAAATCCAAATCGGCTACGGCAGTTGCACTAGTTTGATGAGTTTCTCCTTGTTGTAGCCGCTTGTGCTCACACCTATATCCCTCAAATACTCAGTTAATTCCTTAACTGTCCAATTCTTCCATGGCTTGATCGAACTTTGGCTAGAACTTGAAGCTGACGCCATCTCAAAGCAAGATTATAGCAAACAAAAGTTGTCGATCATCCGCAGCGAGTAATGATCGTAGACACAATACACGCGTCGAATGCAAAAACAGTGTGGCGCGCGCGTCCGCGCTTATTTCGCTTGCCCGACCTAGTTACAATCACTAGGGTCGCGTGGGGTTGACGTCATTATGCATATCATTAGTAAACCGGTCTATTGGCCGCGCATTTGGCCCAGTTTGCGTTTACACCAAGAAGAGGCAGGGCTCGGCCGCGGCTCGGCCGTGGCCGAGACCGCCTCCAGAGCGAGGCCAAATGCGAGGCCAATTTTGGCCTCGCATTTGGCCTTTTGCGCGTTTACACTGAAGCGGGGCTGGGCTCGGCCGCGGCTCGGCCGCGGCCGAGCCTCGCACTGTAAACGGGGTCTATGTTGCCTCTCCTCTAGCACCTCCCTGGTCAAGTTATGAAATTTCTCCCACTAATGATTATTTTAGGTGGCACCCATATACACATAACATCGGTTGACCCTTGGTGCTGAACTTTTTTCTTGCACTCTTTTAAGGTATATTTTTCGAAAAAGGCAATTTTTGGGTAGGGGATGGGTTGGCAGCATTTTATTCACTTTTGTGGCCGGGGGAATGTGTGGGACAGCGATAACTATATAAAATGAGAACGAATTCTCTATATTCTTACCCACTTTACGCTCCATGAAATGTGTATTACAAAAAAACATTTCCCACTTTTGATTCTTAATAATTCAAAAACTATATATCAAATAACACTGTAATTGATACGAGAGATAGCTGAATAGTGTACAATTTGGTTGAAGGTGGTTTAAATATGAAAGCATAAATAAGTTTCGTGAAATCCATGATTAATTTCACAGTTAGGTTCCAGACTTTGCTCTACTTTCAACCCTCTGTACAAAATTTCACTTTGCACAGGGGTCAATGGGTGTGTATGGGAGTGTGTGGTTAACACCCTGACAATGGTCCTGAACAATGGCCAGGGTTTGAATGCTTCATTATTTAATCATGAGAAATTCCACTATCACAAATAGTCTTTATTCAGCCTCTGGCAATATCTGTGTTAAGTCAAACGCCTGTCGATACTGTCGTTGAGTCGCGACAGTGCTCTCCCTACTTCTGAAAAACAAAATTACAATGAATACCTTCTGTTCTATCGTAAACGTGGTGACAGGAAGTAAAGAAAATCAATTAGAGTATTACACTTGTGTATATGGAGCCTTAAATAAATCTACTGTGAAACAAACCGCCCCAATGATAAATGCTGCTGAACTCTTTACCAAAAATGATCTCTTTTTATCAAAAAAGCGAAAAATTTGTCAGACTATTTAATTAGTAGACATTTGTATTAAAATGAGGAACTTTAGATCATTTATGCGTATTCATATCCCAAATTTAGTGATATGTGAAGCAAAATTAGAAAACGATTGCCAGCTGGAGTGAAATGTGGTGTTTGCAAGCACTTTACCGTGCATGAATTCAGACTAGCAGTGCCCAGGGCAATCCACATGAATTATTGATTAAGCATTCATGTGCCAGGGAGCGCGAGACTGACGCCTAGTCAACAGGTGGTTCAGGGCCATTGTCAGCACACACTCACATACACATCATTGGTTCCTGTGCGAAGTTCAATTTTTGTACAGAGGGTTAAAATTTGACCAAAATCTGAAACCTTACCTCAAAATCAATCTTAGATTCAATGAAATTGATTGATGCTTTCACGTGCAAATTACCTCCAACTAAATTGTACACTATCCAGCTATTACTCATATCAATGACAGTTTTATCGGATGAATAGTTTTTGAACTATTGATGATCAAAAGCGGGAAATGTTTTTTGAAACACCTAGGTGTGGTAGGGGTGTTTGAAAGTCTCGATGTCTTTTTTTATGCCTCCGCCACGAAGTGGTGCCGGAGGCATTATGTTTTCGGGTTGTCCGTCCGTCCTTACGTACGTCCGTACGTTTACGTCCGTACGTCCGTACGTCCGTCCGCTTTCGTTTACGCGATAACTTGAGTAATATTTACTGGAATTTTACCAAACTTGGTCCAAGTATGAAGTATGATGGGGCAATTATTTGATTAGATTTTGGGTGAAATCAGCTAAAGGTCAAAGGTCAAAGGTCAAGGTCAAATCATGAAATTGTATCTGTTTACGCGATAACTCAAGACTGCATCAAGTCTTGATCAAGTCTTGCCCCATCATACTTTAAAATTGAAAGGTTTGAATCAAATTGTCCGTTTACACTGCTGGGCTCGGCCGCGCTTTTGATTCAAACCTTTCAATATTTTGTCGTAGTGGCGCTCTGCTTGTAAACAAACGCAATTTGGTATTGTCTGGTTTTCAGACCCTTTGCCAAATGAATTCCGTGGCGACGAAGTCGCCGTTCGGGCAAAGGCCTTTGCCGAAGGAAAAAATCCTTTGTAGGACAAAACCATCTTAAATTATACTAGTTTTCGACGTTGAGGGGGTTAATATCCTGAATAGCGAAAGATACAGGCAGAGGGTTTGGAAGCCAGACTAAAATTGGCCGCGCAATTGGCCGCGCATTTGGCCCAGTTTGCGTTCACACCAAGAAGAGGCCGGGCTCGGCCGCGGCTCGGCCGCGGCCGAGACCACCTCCAGAGCGAGGCCAAATGCGAGGCCAATTTTGGCCTCGCATTTGGCCTTTTGCGCGTTTACACTGAAGCGGGGTTGGGCTCGGCCGCGGCTCGGCCGCGGCCGAGCCTCGCACTGTAAACGGGGTCCGAGACCACCTCCAGAGCGAGGCCAAATGCGAGGCCAATTTTGGCCTCGCATTTGGCCTTTTGCGCGTTTACACTGAAGCGGGGCTGGGCTCGGCCGCGGCTCGGCCGCGGCTCGGCCGCGGCCGAGCCTCGCACTGTAAACGGGGTCTAAAGCTCTCCTTTGAAGTCATGCGCGGCACCGCCGAGAAGTTATGCGTTCAACTACAGGTGTTACCCATGTGCTTTGACAAAAGAGAGCATCAATAATTGGGACTAGCGCTATCACATCTAGAAATATTTGCTCCTACTGCAATTCGCTCTCTCTTTCAATGTGATGGCAACAATGAATTTGTGTACCTTGAATTGGAGCAGCGAATCAAAATGCAGTGTAAAACTCGCAATTTTAACAGCAAATAGTTTAAAAACACGCTGGAACACGCTTTAACGGAGTACTTTATTTGAAAGATCAAAATATCCCCATATTAACAGATAGAAAATTAACATGCGGAAATGTGCGCATTATAGAAAAAATTGGGTTTTTATGAGGGCCTAATTTTCATTTCCTTTCGATTAGCGAATTACGAAGAAACTAGAAATACATGTTAATAATATTTAATTCTTTCCTAAACTATTCTAAATCAATTTGAGTATTTCATTTAAAATTTTGCGGTGAAATAAAGCTTGTAAATCAACGAAAGGTGAAATGCGTTCTTCGTCTCCGAACTTCGTCTTGCAACTAGAGCGGTGCCAAGCATGACTTCAATGCGTAATGGAATGCTAGACATCCCATTTTAACGCCTTGAACCCAAACATGTGTTTGCATGAATTACGAAGAGTTACCACTCCATCTCTGTAACACCTCCCTGACTTGACCTCGCAGTTCTGCCTCTCCACTGCTCCGACTGTGTTGTAGCATTCCCTCAGAAAAAGGCGCTGCATTTTGGCAAAACAAGTTGTGTGACTTCCCATGAGTCTCTGTGTTCCCATGGGAGTGGAAAACGAAAAGCGTCGAAGGACGCAGCATCCGTAACTGTCCGCAAATATACGTAAGCGGAAGAAAGTGTTGTGATACGTTAACTTGCGGTTACTTTCGGATACTTACGGTGGACGTAAACGAACGCAAACGGACGGGAGGTAAAAATTTTTGCGATGGTCTGCGTCCAAGCTACGGATAGTTACGTTTTGTTACGGTTACTTGCGTAAGTCTGCATCCGTGGAGTCCCTCGGCGCCGTGGCGCCGTCATTTTGCGTTTCTTTACGGATGTGTTACGGACAGTTACGTCTACATACGTCCCTGCGGATGCCTGCGTCCACTCTGCGTTCCCCTGCGTCCACTCATCCGTATCCTTCCGCGGCGGACGTAACCCATCGTAAAGCACTGTGTGACTGGGGCATAAGTGACGACGTTTACGCTCCATTATTCAAACAGACAATAGGAACAGAAAACAAAAGGCACGCAATGCGTATTACGAAAAGCCTCATTAGTAGTATATATATGTACCCTTTCGCACCCCGGTGGAGCAGGTGGAGCAAGGGGGCTCCTCCGTGATTTGAATATGCATGAGATGACGCCATATAAGGCCAAAAAAAAAAAAATTGTTTGTTTGCCCTTAATTGTCAAAACCCAAGAGGGTCGGTAGGTCGGTTTTTTTTTTTTTTTTTTTTAATACAGGGTACCCTTTTTTCCATGTCAATGCACTCAAAACTCCAAGAGATTCATTCAAATTTACGTCTTGCCAGGGCCCGGTACGCGAGGCAGAAACACTCACTGACAAACACTTATAACGTTCATCTTTGTTAAATTTTGCAAACAGCTCCAAAAAAGTACCTTCCAGTGAGATGCTGGCAACTGAACTCCAAACAGTTTTGGTGCCATGACAGCTGGTAACGGATGCTGCAAAAGTAGCCATCTTGTGAAGGGCTGCACACTAACCCATTTTTTCTGCCGATTCGACCTGTCTCTGTCGGACCGGTAAATGCCCCGTTTTACCATTTTTTACAGGTCCGAACAGAAAATTTACCGGTCAACAACGACAACATAAAAAACAATGACTTGCAAACTTATTTTCTGGTTTTTTATGGATATACCCCCCCCCCTCATGTACATTTTACAGATTGATTTTTTTTTTTCAAAACTTGCATTATTCATTGCACAAGAAATTTAAAAATAAAGACAGGAAAAAATTAGAATGTTTGTGTGTGAATTAGTGTAAAATGATAATGAACAAAATCAGATTGTATCAAATGCGTTTGTGACTTTTTCTAAACATCAGCGCACGAACTTGCTGCGTAACCTGCTCTTGGTGGTCAGTTGGATTGCGATGATTTAATGAATTATTTTAGCTTTGATATTTTCTGATGCACGCGATACAAGGGGTTCTTTATTTTTCTCCCGATAATCTCTTCGCATATGTGCATGCATTCTTGAAAGGTACACGACATGCAGGGCCGAATTCGCAATCCTTTTTGCGCCCATTTCCACCTCAAATATTAGCGGGATTGTGACGATTTCATAAATTACTTCGGCTGTAATATTTTACGATGCACTCGCCAAAAGGGGTTGAAAATGCGTCCTTTATTTTTTCCCGATAAACTCTTCGAATTTCGTAAGTGCGTTCTTAAAAGATGTACCACACGGCCAAATTCATGATACTTTTTTTGCGCCTATTTCTACCTCAAATGTCAGCGGGATTGTGACGATTTCATAAATTACTTCGGATGTAATCTTTTGTGATGCACGCACCAGCTAGAATGGTTGAAAATGCGTTCTTTATTTTTCTCCCCATAATCTCTTCGCATTCCGTAAATGCGTTCTTAAAAGATATACGACACGGCCAAAAATCATGATTCTTTTTGCGCCTATTGTTTCCTCAAACTTCAACGGGATTGCGATGATTTTATGAATCATTATTCGGCTGTAATCTTTATGATGCACGGGCCAAAAGGGGTTGAAAATGTGTCCTGTATTTTTCTCCCTATAATCTCTTCGCATTTCGTACATGAGTATACGACACGGCCGAATTTACGATCCTTTTAGCGCCTATTTCTACATCAAATATCAGCGGGATTGCGATATTTCGTTAATTATTTCGGCTGTAATCTTTTGTGATACATGCACCAGAAGGGTTGAAAATGCGTTCTTTATTTTTCTCCCGATAATCTCTTCGCATTTGTGCATGCGTTTTCAAAATTATACACTGCATGCAGGGCCGAATTCGAGATTCTTTTGGCGCCTATTATTGTTTACTCAAATTTCAACGGGATTGCGAAATTTTCATGAATTACTACTCGGCTGTAATCTATATGATGCAAGCGCCAAAAGGGGATGAAAAAGTGTCCTTTATTTTTCTCCCGCTAATCTCTTCCAATTACGTACATGCGTTCTTAAAAGGTATACGACACGGCCGAATTCACGTTCCTTTTTGCGCCTATTTCTTCCTCAAATATCAGCGGGTTTGTTGCGATTTCATTAATTACTTCGGATGTAATCTTTTGTAATGCACGCACCAGAAGGATAAAAATGTGTTTTTTATTTTTCTCCCGATAATCTCGTCGCATTTGTGCATGCGTTTTGATAACCAACACGGCATGCAGGACTGAATTCAAGATCCTTTTTGCGCCTATTATTTCCTCAAATTTCAGCGGGATTGCGTTGATTTCATGAATTTTATTCGGCTGTAATCTTTTATGATGCACGTACCAAATGTGTCCTTTATTTTTTTTTTTTCTCCTCTATAATCTCTTCGCATTTCGTACATGAGCTTTTGAAAGGTGTACGACGCGGCCGGCCGAATTAATGATTCTTTTTGGGACGATTTCTACCTCAAATATGTAAGCGGGACTGCGATGATTTCATAATTTCTTTTCTCCCTAGTATCATCTCTTCACATTTTGTGCATGCGTTCTTAAAAAGTACACGAAAGGGCCGATCTCGTGATCCTTTTTGCGCCTATCTTCATTGTGAGATCATTCTGAAGGAATGAAAATATTCATTTTGTGAAATGACTGTGTAAAATGAAACTGAACGCAATCAGATCCATTTACTGTATCGCTGAATATCGAATATGTTTTTACTTTTCTAAAAATCGACGCAAGTAAATTAGTTCTAACATGTCAACTGCTACGCTGCTGCAAAGCCGGGATCGGATCGTGAGTAAAATGACCCAGAAATGCGTGCGCTTCTAATTCTATCAATGCTTCTCTTCTGGCATGACCGCCGATCGCAAGCAAACGAAAAGCAGTGACACTGTACATGCTTTGCATGTATTGCATGGCATGGCAGTGCGTGAGCAGCGCCAATGCGCAAGCTAGCGCGAATAACTGGTCGTCAGTGTGCAGCCCTGTACTAAGTGCATTTATACATGCGTTGATTGGATTTCGTGCGCGTGCACGCATGACAATATTGTGAGCCAAAAAGGTAGCTACATTGTAGCATGCAGTGCATGCTATAAAACGTAGCCCGTGGACCCGCCCGGCGCGAACACAATTACGACGGGTCGATGAGATGAAAAAAAAAAACATTTTTAGACTTTTTTTTATTCTTTCTCTAGCTTAAAATGGATAATTTTGGGTTTAAAACCATTCACAAATTTGTAGAAGATGAAATTTGTGGAAAAAAATAAACTTGAAAGAGCAAAAAGAGAAAAAAACGCGACCCGAAATTTCCGTGATTTTTGGTCGGTCGCGAAGGGCAAACAAACCATTTTTTTTTGGCCTAATGAATATGTATGATATGACATCATACATGAATATGTATGGTGTCATTATTTGCTGGTAGGATTAGTTAGCGTTAATAAGGGGGAAATGAACGCATCCTTCCGTCAAGACTATGAAAGCTTGACGACTGTAAAATCAGCGTGCCACGGATGTGAATAGAGTGGAGCCTTGCGTGTGGCAAGCGATATGACATTCGTTTGAGAAAAGGTGAGTACACTATGTGGAGCCTTATGAGTATGCATGAGTTCATAGTATTTCTAATGGTGTTTTCGTAAATATGCAAATCAGCGAGCAATGAACGTGAATGTTGGTTGTGTGGAGCCTCGGCAAGCGGTGCGACCATGAGATGTGGAGCGCTACCTTTGTTGTTGTTGTTGTTGACTTTTCTTAAGGAAAGTAAGCGTGGAACCTTTAGCGTTGTGAGTATGACATGTGGAGCATGAGAGGATTGATGAGAGTTCTAGCTGTGGAGCCTGATGCATATGCATGAGGCCGTAATATCGCCGATGATTTATTATCAGTGAATATGCAAATTAGCTTTCCGTAAACGCGAATCCATCTTTCGTGGAGCCTTTACAAGCGTGGTGACTATCAGATGTAGAGCGCTACCCTTACTTTTTATTTGTTTGCTTGCTTGGTTTTAAGAGGGTAAGCGTGAAGTCTCTAGCCCTGTGACTATGACATGTGGAGCGTTACATTTATTTTGTCTCTTAGAGGAAGGGTGAGAGTTCTAGTTGTGGAGCCTGATGCATATGCATGAGGCCATAGTATTGCCGATGATTTATCAGTGAAGATGCAAATTAGCTTTCCATGAACGCAAATTTGTCATTAGTGGAGCCTTTACAAGTGCTGTGACTATCAGATGTGGAGCACCACACTTGCTTTTGTTAACTTGTTTGTTTGCTTGTCTTAGGAAGGTAAGCGTCGAGCCTTTAGCGCTGTGACTGCGACATGGGGAGAGTTACATTCATTTTGTTTCTTAGAGGAAGGATGGAGCTTGATGCATTGTATGAAGCCATAGTATTGCCTATATTTATTAGTAGATACGCAAATCCATCATTCGTGGGGCATTTACAAGCGCTCTATCGGATGTGGAGCGCTACACTTGTTTTAATTTTGTTTTGTTTTGGGTTTTTTTTCATTTGTTTGCTTGTTTAGGAAGGTAAGTGTGGAGCCTTTAGTGCTGTGACTGCGACACTTGTGGAGCGTTACATATAATTTGTTTCTTAGAGGAAGGGTGGGAGTTCAAGCTGTGGAGCCTGATGCAAATGAGGCCATAGTATTGGCGATGATTTTCAGTGAATATGCAAATTAGCTTTCCATAAACGCAAATCCATCATTCGTGGAGCCTGTACAAGCGCTCTATCAGATGTGGAGCCTATACTTGCTCTTTGTATGTATGTTTGTTTGTTTGGTTTCTTGTTTTATTAAGGTACTTAACGCTGTGACTATGATATGTGGAGCGTGACATTTTTGTTTCAAGGAAAGGTGAGAGTCCTAACTGTGGAGCCTGATGCATATGCATGAAGCCAAAGTATTGCCAATGATTTATCAGAGAATATGCAAATAAGCTTGCCATGAACGCAAATCCATCGTTTACGGAGCCTTTACAAACTATGAGAGATGTGGAGCGCTACGTTTGTTGTTGTTGTCTTTCATTAGGAAGGTGAAGGTGGAGCCTTTACAAGCTATCAGAGATGTGGAGCGCCACATTTGTTGTTGTTGTCTTTTATTAGGAATTTGAGGGTCGATCCTTTTCCCCCTTTTTTTTTTTTTTTTTTTTTTTTTTTGAAGGTGAGGGTGGATTGAGACTTCACAAGCTATCGGAGATGTGGGGCGCTACATTTGTTATGTTGTCTTTCTTGTTAGGAAGATGAGGGTGGAGCCTTTGCAAGCGCCGTGTGGAGGCTTCATTTGTCATTGTTGTTGGTGTTGTTTTTGAAAAAGGTTGAGCGTTGTGTGGAGCTTTTTGCATGAATATGTATGTGCTGTAGTGATGATTTTTTTTTCGTGAAAGTGTAACGCAACATTCCACGAAGTTGTTGCCTGGAGCCTCTTATGAGGTATAGTGCATCAAAGTGATCTTTATTATCGCTCGTTCATATTGTAGAATGAGTAGGATACATTGCATATATAAAACATTGAAGTTAATGAGGGTATAACGGATCATGATGTAGCCTAGATAAAATAACAAAATACTCAAAAGTTTTAAATGACTCGAATCTATTGCATTAGATTAGACCTACATACACGAAGAAAGAAAAAAAAAATAATCGTGTCAACCGATTCATAGATGTACGCGATATACATGTATAGCTATTCAAATTAGAAACCAAGTTTTTACAAACGAACCCAGTTGTTGTGGTTTCTGTTGTAATAATATGACTTACTTTGGTAAGCTAAAATTATGTACACATTACTCATGAGCCAACGGCGTAAATCCATACTGAGGAGTGGGGGGGATGGTCACCATCACCACGATTACAAGCCCATAACCGGACCGGCGCAGCCTTTTTTTTTGGGGGGGGGGGGGTGGGGGGGGGGGGGAGAAGCTTTGTGCCCCCCTCCCCCCCCCCCCACACACACACACTTTACAGCGATCGGATGCCCCACTCTTTTGCATGAAATATAAAGTGGGAGAAAAGTGGCAGCAACAACATAAAGACTTTTTGTTCTTGTTGCTTTTTTTTTTTTTGCTTGTCAGACGACTTTCGGCGGAAAATCAGACCTTAAAAGTATGAAAACATTTTTTTTTTTTGGGGGGGGGGGGGATATCTGTGAGAGGGAGCGGAACGACCGAACGGGGGAAGGGTGTGTATGGGGGAGGGGGGGGGGGTATCCCTCTCCCACACGAGGAAGATTTTCCATTTTCAGACCTGAAATTCAGCGATCTGGTGCTCACTTGTGGTGAAAATTTTTTCTTTTCTTTAAAAAAACAATAAGAAAATGAAATATTCACAATATATTATTGAATGACAAAATCGTGGTATTTCAGCTCTTGCTGTGCGACATCACTGTGAAGGCCTACTAAATAATGGGGCCTATCATCGGCGTAGACAGGATTTGATCTTAGGAGAAGCGGTTATGTGAGGGAACGAATCAAGCGAGGGGGGAGGGTATGGTAGGGGGGTATCCCCCTCCTACGGTGAAATCTCTTTGCGTTGAAAATTTTGACATTTTTCAGTCCAAAAACTGCCGTTTGTAGCTATATTCTTCGCTTTGGAA
Source organism: Diadema setosum (assembly GCF_964275005.1). NCBI lineage: Eukaryota > Metazoa > Echinodermata > Echinoidea > Diadematoida > Diadematidae > Diadema > Diadema setosum. The sequence goes on from NC_092695.1 coordinate 18,647,084, forward strand.
ATTAAGGGGGGCACACCAGGCGCAACTGCTGTCAATCACTGGCAGCAACATCAGGAGAATGGCATAGCGATTAAATGCGAGCGAGCGGAGCGAGCGAGCATGAAAATTTTAACATTTTAAGTCTAAAAACTGCCGTTTGTAGCTATACTTTTTCGCTTTGGAAATTAAGGGGGGCACACCAGGCGCAACTGCTGTCAATCACTGGCAGCAACATCAGAAGAAAGGCATAGTGATTAAATGCGAGCGAGCGGAGCGAGCGAGCATGAAAATTTTAACATTTTAAAGTCTAAAAACTGCCGTTTGTAGCTATACTTTTTCGCTTTGGAAATTAAGGGGGGCACACCAGGCGCAACTGCTGTCAATCACTGGCAGCAACATCAGGAGAATGGCATAGTGATTAAATGCGAGCGAGCGGAGCGAGCGAGCATGAAAATGTTAACATTTTACAGTCTAAAAACTGCCGTTTGTAGCTATACTTTTTCGCTTTGGAAATTAAGGGGGGCCGCATCAGGCGCAACTGCTGGCAATTACTGGCATCAACATCAGGAGAATGGCATAGCAGTAAAATGACATTTTACAGTCCAAAGACTGCCGTTTGTGGCTGTATTTTTTCGCTTTGGAAATTATGGGGGCACACCGGGCGCAACTGCCGGCAATCGGGCAGCAACATCAGAATGGCATAACGATTAAATGCGAGCGAGCGAAGCGAGTGAGCTTGAAAGTTTTGATATTTTACAGTCCCACATGTCCTTTGTGGCTGCACTAGTATTTTTTCGCTTTGGAAATTAAGGGGGGGGGGGGCGCACCGGGCGAAAACTGCTGGCAATTACTGATAGCAACATCAGAATGGCATAATGATTAAATGCGAGCGAACGAAGCGAATGAGCTTGAAAATTTTGACATTTTCCAGTCCCAAAAACTGTCGTTTGTGGCTGTATTTTTTCGCTTTGGAAATTAAGGGGGCGCACCTGCTCACAATCACTGGCAGCAACATCAGGAGAATGGCATAGCGATTAAATGCGAGCGAGCGGAGCGAGCGAGCTTGAAAATTTTGACATTTTACAGTCCAAAGACTGTCAAAAAGACATTTTGACAGTCTAAAAACTGCCGTTTGTAGCTATACTTTTTCACTTTGGAAATTTAGGGGGCACACCGAGTGCAACTGCCGGCAATTACTGGCAGCAACATCAGGAGAATGGCATAGCGGTAAAATGCGAGCGAGCGGAGCGAGCGAGCTTGAAAATTTTGACATTTTACAGTCCAAAGACTGCCGTTTGTGGCTGTATTTTTTCGCTTTGGAAATTAAGGGGGCACACCGGGCGCAACTGCCGGCAATTACTGGCAGCACCATCAGGAGAATGGCATAGCGGTAAAATGCGAGCGAGCGGAGCGAGCGAGCTTGAAAATTTTGACATTTTACAGTCCAAAGACTGCCGTTTGTGGCTGTATTTTTTCGCTTTGGAAATTAAGGGGGCACACCGGGCGCAACTGCCGGCAATTACTGGCAGCACCATCAGGAGAATGGCATACTGATTAAATGCTAGCGAGCGAAGCGAGTGAGCTTGAAAATTTTGACATTTTCCAGTCCTAAAAACTGTCGTTTGTAGCTATAATTTCGCTTTGGAAATTAAGGGGGGCGCACCGGGTGCACCTGCTGTCAATCACTGGCAGCAACATCAGGAGAATGGAATAATAATTAAATGCGAGCGAGCGAAGCGAGCGAGCTTCAAAAATTTGACACTGACAGTCCAAAAACTGCCGTTTGTAGCTATATTTTTCGCTTTGGAAATTAAGGGGGCGCACCGGGCAAAAACTGTTGGCAATTACTGGCAGCAACATCAGAAGAATGGCATAATCATTAAATTCGAGCGAGCGAAGCGAGCGAGCTTCAAAATTTTGACACTGACAGTCCAAAAACTGCCGTTTGTAGCTATATTTTTCGCTTTGGAAATTAAGGGGGCGCACCGGGCGAAAACTGCTGGCAATTACTGGCAGCAACATCAGGAGAATGGAATGATAATTAAATGCGAGCGAGCGAAGCGAGCGAGCTTCAAAAATTTGACATTTTACAGTCCCCAAACTGCCGTTTGTAGCTATATTTTTCGCTTTGGAAATTAAGGGGGGCGCACCTGCTCACAATCACTGGCAGCAACATCAGGAGAATGGCATAGCGATTAAATGCGAGCGAGCGGAGCATGCGAGCTTGAAAATTTTGACATTTTGACAGTCTAAAAACTGCCGTTTGTAGCTATACTTTTTCGCTTTGGAAATTTAGGGGGCACATCGAGTGCAACTGGCAGCAACATCAGGAGAATGGCATAGCGTTAAAATGCGAGCGAGCGGAGCGAGCGAGCTTGAAAATTTTGACATTTTACAGTCCAAAGACTGCCGTTTGTGGCTGTATTTTTTCGCTTTGGAAATTAAGGGGGCACACCGGGCGCAACTGCCGGCAATTACTGGCAGCAACATCAGGAGAATGGCATACTGATTAAATGCTAGCGAGCGAAGCCATTGAGCTTGAAAATTTTGACATTTTCCAGTCCTAAAAACTGTCGTTTGTAGCTATATTTTCGCTTTGGAAATTAAGGGGGGCGCACCGGGTGCACCTGCTGTCAATCACTGGCAGCAACATCAGGAGAATGGCATAGCGGTTGAATGCGAGCGAGCGGAGCGAGCGAGCTTTAAAAATTTAACATTTTACACTCCAAAAGCTGCCGTTGTAGCTATTTTTTCGCTTTTGTTTGTCCCACTTTTATTTGAGAACCATCCCCCTCCCCATCGACGCCTCTATACATATTAGGTTGCTTTTGTTAAGTGAAAGATCTGCTGCACACTCTTTGATAAATTAGGGAATATACGTCTATGTCAAAAGTGTACAAAGTTTATCCCTTATCCTGTATAGCGGACCTTTTGCATGTTCATGATTGCAATCCAACGATCTGGTGCATAGTTCTGGCGATATTTGGACAATTTTCCATTAAGAAAGTTCGAGATTTGTCCTCATCTCGGGAATTGCTTGGGGGATAAATGATTTGTCTGTCTAAACACTTCCTTTGGGGCGGGGCAAATGCCCCTTTGCCCCCCATAGATTCGACGTCCCTGATCTTCCCTTGGTATGCCCATAGATGTATCCTGACTGAGTCATCAGTCACTGTCGTTTCTCAGGAATGATTCAGGAAATGGAGGGGATTCAATTATGGCGATAAAGTTGTTGTTATTGTTTGTTTGTATGTTTTCGTACATATTTTGCAGATGGTCCCCAGTTATACTCGCGTCATAGCATGTTTACATGTAGACCTATACTATTTGACGTTGTCAACGCCTGAGCCATACCTAACAGTGTATGTCGATGTTACTTTCTTCGCGAGCGAGCGAAGCGAGCGAGCGCTTGAGAAAATTATACATTTTCCTACAAGATAGAATACTGTTCAGCTCTGTTACCTGTCTGAAGGCCGGCGTACAAACGTCATGCAATATGCCAAAATTGATACAATCACATTTCTGCTTCCTCCATTTTTTCCCCTCAAAATTCAGGGGGGGATGATTGTACAGGCCATCCCCCCCTCCTCCATTTCAGGGGGGGATATATCCCCCCATCCCCCCCGGGATTTACGCCCATGTCATGAGCAACACAAACTTGAATCGTAGACTATTTTAGTGTTTTGGACCTAGTTCGTATGCTGTTGAATGTGAATCCATGACTTTATCCACTATTTCGCTTGAGTATGCGTAACAATCGCATAACTAAATTGAACGTGAGCACCACACGTGAACCAGACTACCAGTAGTTTTTTTTTTTTTTTTTTTTTTTTTTTTTTTTTTTTTTTTTTTTTATAGTGATGCTTGTATTGATCAACCTTTGATTGTGCAAGCTTGTGCAACCATGGAGGCGAAGGTTTGAAAATGTCTGCACATAACGCAGTGGTATCTTTGTACAATGGCCAGAAAGGTCGATGGTATACGTTACCCGTAGGAAATGACTTTCCTTCATGAAGTAGGGCGGTAAATTTAAACTTCCTTTACTCGAGTTCACGTTCATTCGACCTTTGGTGGCTGTGGAGCATATCGCTTGCATTAATACCCACAGATATTCAGAGCGACCAATTTTTACAGCGACGATAATTTGAACTTTAGTACGAAAAAAAAGAAGAAAATAATAGAGCTTGAGGGGAATCATCATTGTATCGTACCAAGCTGAATGAGCAGTATAGATGACTGTACACGTCCGTTATCATCAACTTTGGAGTGGAAAAATAAAAGTTATGATTTTAGACAGATAACTCTCGTTGTACTTCCCGATAAAACACGGGATTAATGCATTTAATCGTTGTCGAGGTGGCTGTTAAGATGTGGTTATTTCGTTTCTTGTTTTTGTGGTGTGGTCGGTACAATATACTATGCCAAAAATGAAGAAAAGTTTGTTTTTTCTTCTTCTTTTTTTTTGTTCTGAAAATTTAGCCCGTTGTCTTAATTTAATTTTGCAGACGTTTACATCGTACATGTCTTGTACGCGAATGACAGTGTATTTGTATTTCTTGCAAGCATTCTTATTTTATGCATAAGCAATGTTAGTTGTTCTAACGTGTGTGTTGCGGTAACTAATGTTATGTGAGGTTTTCTTTTGATTGTTTTTCTGCTAAGTTTTGTTTTTCCTTCGGTAAATCTTTAACAAGTTTGAGCTATTGATTGCTTTATTTACCGGCCAACATTTTTTGTTTTGTTTTGTTTTAACTTGTACATGTGAAAGTATCGTATTTGCTGCGTGTATGCATATTTATTTTTATTTATTTTTTTTTTATTCCTAAGAAGAATATGTATAGATATTGATTTTTTTTTTCTTGAATAAGATTTTCGTACTCATGTCATTAAACAACACTCGCACATGCCGGATGTATCAAACAGATCGCCGGTTCCATGAATGCAAAACCATCGTTTGTGGAGCCTTTATAAGCGCTGTATATCAGATGTGAAGCGCCATATACTTGTGTTTTGTTTTTTTTTGTTTTTTTTGTCTGTTTGCTTATTTTTGCTTGTTTAGGAAGGTGAGTGTGGAGAATTTAGTGCTGTGACTGCGACATGTGGAGCGTTGATATACATTTAGTTTGTTTCTTAGAGGAAGGGTGAGAGTTCTAGTTGTTGAGCCTGATGCATATGCATGAAGTCGTAGTATCGCCAATGATTTATCAGTTGATATGCAAATTAGCTTTCCATGAATGCAAATTCATCGTTCGTAGTGCTGTGACTATCAGACGTGGAGAGCTACACATGCTTTTTGTTTGTTTGTTTGTTTGCTTGCTTGTTTTATGTAAAGCCTAGAGCCTTTAGCGTTGTGACTGTGGAGCGTTACATTTTTTTTTCGTTTTTTTTTGTTTTTTTTTTTTAGAGGAAGGGTTATAGAGTCCCAGCTGTGGAACCTTATGCATATATACAGAGGTCGTAGTATTGCCGATGATTTATCAGTAAATATGCAAATTAGCTTTCCGTAAATAGTGGGGACGTAAGGGATTTTTGGTTCAAATTTTTCCAAAAGCACCAAAATTTGACACACATGTAGCCCAAACCATACTATTTCGATTTTTGATGGGCGCCAAGAAGGGCGCCCTCTGGGGCGGCCATATTGGCAAAATCCAATATGGCCGCCATATAGGTTTAAAGGTCACTTGCATTTGAAAACATAAAAGGGTTACAATCATTTAAAAAGTCAGGTTAAGAGGTTTTCTGGGTCAAGGAATTCGAATCTGAAGTTGTTTTTGTGGTCTGAAGTCAATTTTTCCTTATAAGGTCACCTTAAGGTCATTTAGGTGTCAAGCCATTGTATTCATAACAGTTTATTGAAAAAATGGCTTGCCCATGGTCAGTTCCAGGAATGCCAGCCTTAGTAACAGAATTGCAGTTGTCGACGGCTGAAAAAAGGCGTATTTCTCGTGAAGGGCGCCCTCCGGGGCGGCATATTTGCAAAATCCAATATGGCCGCCACCTACGTTTAAAGGCCAGTCCATAACAAAAAACCTCTAAAGTGTTACAACAATTTGAAAAGTCAGCTTTAGAGGTTTTATGGGTCAAGGAATTCGATTCTGAAGTTGTTTTTATGGTCTGATGTCGACTTTTCCGTATAAGGTCTCCCTAAAGGTCATTTGGGGTCAAACCATTATATTCACAATAGGTAATTTAGAAAATGGCTTGCCTATAGTCAATATAGGAGGAATGCCAGCCCTGCTAATAGAATTGCAGTTGTTGAGGGCTGTGGGAGAGGGAGAGGTGGGCTTTCTCACGAGTAACATCAATATATATGCTTTCGTGTTAAGATTTCAAACATTAGGTATACACTCATGAATCATAATAAGAACCCCTTTCTGAGAGTAATTAGGTTTCAGGGATCTTACTCAGATCCTTATTTCACAATCAAATTTGAAGACTTGGTAACCCTTCAATTTCATTGTTAATGATTACTTACGGTAATTTTTTTCTGCGTCATTTCAATTATGGCCTTTTATAACATGGCTACACAAGCTTTTAAGTGAGGTTCTGTCCAAAGCTATGGAATATCATAGTTCATGTCACAATCATTCCATTCATTATTTTTACATTACAGGCGCTGAGAGGGAATGTCCTCACCGACTGGTCATATTTGCGGAATTCAATATATTTGCATTTGCTTTAATGACAGCCAAAAGAGCTAGTTAGAATTATGGGTAATGCCCTTTAAAAGAGTTTTCAAGATTTGATTATTGAATTATTATTTTCATCTTCATCTGCAAGGAATGCAATAAAAACATACATATATGAGAAATATAGAATCCTATTGCTACCTAATGTATTAATCGTTTAGCAATAAGGGGGGGGGGAGCTACTCTCTATATTACCCGCGTCCTTGACGTTGCCACTAAAAAGAGAAGTGTTTTTATTTCTCTGTTGCAGTTCAGGGATCCTCAGTCACAATAGATATTCATAATTCAGATTTAAATTAAATGGAATAATAATTATGAAGATCACTCATAATCTGGATAAAAAAAAAGGAAAAAAAATCTGTCGTGTTTAAGAGAGTTTTCAGTACATCAGGTTGGCATCAATTTGCTATTTTCGAACTTGTGTAAGAAAGTTCGATTCTAAAGTCCTTATAGGAAATTTATGTGCCTCCACATCTAAATATGCCGTTCAGAGAACATGACGGTCCTGGTGACGCCACGTAAGGAACAAGCATATTTCACAGGTGCCACAGTGACACCATTAACAGGGTACAGATTAGATATGCTATAGTACAACTTTCATGACACCTTCTAGGGTCTATTAAGATTCTGTCCAAAGTGCTTGGACGCAAATTGGTATGATATCACAAGACTTTATAAGTTGGTATCTCGTTGGTCTGAAGACTATAGGTTGCAACTCTACTCCCGGCAACATCTCTACGACGCACGTCTCCTGGAGACGAGCCCGCCAATCTCCAGGATTCGCAGGAGAATCGAACATTTCCGATTTTTGCAGACACTATTTCCGTCTTCCAGCTTGTCTCCGAGACGTCTTTGCGAAGTCTCCATCACTGTGGCCATGTCGTGGGGACTAGATTTGTCTGCAACATCTTCGAGATGTCCTCGCATCTTGTGGAGACCGTAATAATAATGGCGACGAAAGGGAGAAGTCGCTGAGAAAAGACGTCTCTGATAAGTCCCTGCGACTGCAAAAGCCGTGCCAACATCCCCGTGACTTCCAAGCAAATAAGTTGTCCCTTTGTTTGAAGACGTCTTGGACGTCGCCCTGGAAATCGCGTTAGCTGTGACAGCGAAAATAATTTCTTCGAGACGCGCTGGCATTGCGACAATGTCTCCTCCCGTCAGATAGGCCCTCAATCCCCTCCCCCCCCCCCTCCACTTTAAGTTTGCAGCAATATCAAACTACTGACCATGGCTCGTCTGACACCTGCTCTACATTGTGCATTTTCACCTTCATTCATTCATTCATTCATTCATTCATTCATTCATTCATTCATTTCATTAATTTTTTTTTTTTCATTTCCATGTTTTCCACCTACCAATGCATGCCTTGAAACAGCTGTGGTGCAGAAGAATGAAATTTGGTACTGAAGCATTGCGGAGAGTGGCTGATAATAGTAATTGCCATGTACCTGTGCCATCTTTCCTCGAACTCCACTCCCTGAAGTCAGGGATCACATCAGATAGGGTGGTTTCTGATGATCTGCTCCCACGTTATGACGAGATGATGCCTACCCTCGTTGACGCAGGCTGCCCCATAAACCTTGTTGCTCATCAGTCCTTGGTGGACATGAGCACGATTATTCAAGTAGTTAATGTGTCAGTGAGCTCTGGTTTGCTGGCCCATACTACTTAGGCGTTTTGCATGCCACATAAAAGCAAGTCTGAAGTAATATCGCACCCTGTCAGTGCCTGATGTTGGGCTCTGGAAGAGAGGTATGCTGTACAAGAAAGAGCTGAAAAGGCATTTATCTCTCCAATACCACGACCCACCCGTAACTCCCTCAGATCAAAGGGATTAAAAAAAGTACACTACCGAAAATGTGATGCTATGCTCATCCGTGCGATTGTAAACTGTTTTCAGAATATGCTTTCAGAAAACATTATGTCATCCTTTGTAAGGATATCTTTGCGTAGATCGCATCTAAGTTGTTGGAAATCTGAAGGGTTGTGAAATCACAATTCTTGTTGGATATTTCCGTCTCGAATCAGGTGCTCGGGATGAGTTGTCCGTCCCATTTATTCTCGGATAAACTGTGCGCTGATAACTGAGGGCAGTTCTTTATTTTTCAATTTTAATTTTCAGGAAGCCGCTACGCTCTTCCAATCATAATTTTTAGATTTGAGTGGTGTCATCATCATCTCTTGTCAGAGGACTGCACAGTGTTGCTGCGCAAAAATGTTAAGATTATTTTCCTCAGGATCAGTATCCCATACAACATCAATAGGTGTTCAGTTTCCCTAGTCATTTGCGCTTTCAGTAAAGAAACGGTTTCGTTTGATAAAAAGAGAACAAAAAAAAAGATAAGAAAAAACCTTCAGCTGAATTGTCTTCACCTACTCTGATACGATACTGCCATTTAAGGACTTTAATGATCGAATTTAGTTAACTGCCCCTAGAATACTGGTCTGACCTGGATTGAGGAGCTCGATTCCCCGGAAGCAAGGGAGAGCAGGCATACAACAATTTCAGCAGGAGGAGAATCATATCGCTTGCCAGCTGGAAAGTTATATAATTGACCATGAAAGGTGACGAGGTGGCTCAGTCGGTAGCGTATGGCTTGCGGTCTAAAGACTTGTGTTCCGGCGCGGGTTCGAATCCTACTTATCTCAAGTCTAGCTGAGCAATGGTGTGTGTTGTCATACCGTCCCCTCTAGTAGAGGCACAACACTTTGCACCTCATCACTTGGATATAAAAAGTGGAAGTCCCTTGTGTGAAAGAATCACAAACCAAGACACATGAAAAGATCCCGAATCGGCGTTCCGTTATCGGAAAACTCAAGGTGCATAAACCGGTAAAGTGGTCCACCCCAAGTACATACAACTGACCAGCTAGTTGCATACGGGCTATCCAGCTATCTCGTCAGAAGGAAAAACGAAGACAAAATAAGATTAGGCGTGTTTATTACCCTCTTTGCCGTTGCACCCTGATTCGGCACCTTGGAATAGGATGGCGGCCGTATTTAAGCATATATATTATATATAGGTATATATATATATATATATATATAAGCAAAGAAAGGAAAAACTGACCAGAAACAATTGATAAATAGTGAAAACTTTGAGCAAAGAAAATGAGAAAAGAAAACGAAACCGATGGAAACCCATTTTCTGTGCTCAAAATTTCAATATATATATATATATATATATATATATATATATATATATGTATGTATATATATCTTAAATATAATTTTTTTCATTTATTTGTCATAATCATTATTGATATGTAGGAGGATGGAACCGCTTTTGGCCCTAATTGACCATTGAAGGAGTATGGAAGAGATGACAAAGGGGACAAAATAGGGGTACCAGTGAATTGCAGTTGAATGCTCACAGACGCCATTTCGAAAAATGCACAAAATGCCTGATTTGACCCTTATTTGACCTTGAAAGTGACCTTGAGAGGTGATAGTGACCTTGAATTGCAGAAATGATATTTAGAATCACATTCTCTAACCCCGTAAAATCTTCCAAATGGGATTCATAACATTAATCAACCTTTTCAATTTGTAACTGCGGTTGACCTTTAACCCGGATGGCGGCCATATTGGATTCCACCAATATGGCAGACCCAAGGGTTTTCAGTCTTGGCGCCCATCAAAAATTGAAAGAGTATGGTACAAGGGACCTATGAGCCAAATTTGGTGCTTTTGGAAGAATCTGAACCAAACAACCCATTTTGAGCCCTTAGGCCCCCAACTAAAACGCAAATTCATCGTTCAAAAAGCCTTTACAGGCGCTGTGACAATCAAATGTGGAGCGCTACACTTGCTTTTTTTTTTTGTTTGATTGCTTGCTTGCTTTTAATAGTTTAGGAAGCTAAGCTTATAGAGCTTTTAGCGCTGTGACTATGACATGTGGAGCGTTACATTTTAGTTTGTTTCTTAGAGGAAGGGTGAGAGTTCTAGTTGTGGAGCCTGATGCATATGCATGAGGCCAAAGTAATGCCGATGATTCATAATAATAATAATAATAATAATAATAATGATAATTACATTTATATGGCGCTTCATACTGACGTTTCTAAGCGCACTTTTGCTACTCATACAAATAGAATAAAAAACACAATAGCATTAACAAAATCAGCGTTAACAGTAACAAAAGAAGAAGAAAGAAAAGAAAAGAAAAGAAAAGAAAAATACATGTGATGCAATGGTACAATAATTGATAACTGTGTGCGCCTCCAGAAAAAAAAAATTACAACTGATTAAACAGGTGAATTTTGGGAAGAATTTTAAATGATTCGACAGATGAGGCATTCTGAATATAAAGAGGGAGTTTATTCCATAGAGTGGGAGCAATGGAAGAGAAGGCTCGGTCACCATAACGGGTTTTTGTACGTGGGCCATGAAGTAATTGGAGAGAGGAAGATGAACGGAGGGGTCTGGCAGAAGAGGAGGAGCGGAGAGAGACTAGGTTTTGAAGATATATGGGTGCAAGATTACGTGTGATTTTGTACGTCAGAAGAAGGATCTTAATACGGGAATGGACTGGAAGCCAATGGAGTGAGCGGAGAACACACACACAGTGAATATGCAAATCAGCTTTTCATGAACGCCAATCCATTGTTCGTGGAGCCTTTACAAGCGCTCTATCAGACGTGGAGCGTTACTTTTGTGGTTGTTGTCTTCGTTTTGTAAGCGTATGTGGAGCCTAATGAGAATGCATGAAGCCGTAATATATCACCGATGATGTATTCGGAAATGATATACAAATCTGCGTGCCACGAACCTGAATATTTGTTGTGTGGAGCCTTGGCAAGCGATGCGACCATTCGATGTGAAGAGCTACATTTTGGTGTCGTTGTTGTCTTTTATTAAAGGAAGGTGAAGGCGGAGCCTTTACAAGCTATCAGAGATGTGGAGCGCCACATTTGTTGTTGTCTTTTATTAGGAATTTGAGGGTGGAGCCTTTGCAAGCGCTGTGACTATGATGTGGAGCGCTCTGTTTGTTGTTGTCTTTATCTTGGAGGGTGAGTGTGGATGAACTTTGACAAGCTATCGGAGATGTGGAGCGCTATATTTGTTGTTGTCTTTCTTTTTAGGAAGATGAGGGTGGAGCCTTTGCTAGCGCTGTGACTGTGAAATGTGGAGCGCTGCATTTGTCGTTATTGTTGCTGTTGTTTTAATATTGAGAAAGGGTGAGCGTTGTGTGGAGCTTTATTCATGAATGTGTGCTGTACTGATTGATTTTGTGTGTGCGTGTGCATGTGTATGTTCGTGTGTTTGTGTGTGAAAGTGTAACCCTCTATTCCACAAAGTTGTTGCATGGAGCCTTGTGTGAAGTATCATGCAGCAAAGTGATCTTTATTGTCGCTCGTTCGTATTGTAGAACGAATATGATACATTGCATACATAAAACATCTAGAGGACGTAACGGATCATAATGTAGTCTCAATAAATGAAATACTCGGAAGTTTTAAATAACTCCAATCTTTTGCGTTAGATTTAACACGAAGAAAGAAAGAAAAAAACGTGTCAACGGATTCTTACGCACACGATGTACATTTTATAGCTATTCCAATTACAAACCAAGAATTTACAAACGGAACCAGCTGTTGTTTTATAATATGACTTACTTCGGTAAGCAAAATTTGAGCAACACAAACGAAACTCTCACCAACACAATATCACTTGAATCGTAGACTAGGGCTATTTTAGTATTTTGGACCATAGTTCGTATGCTGTAGAATGTGAAGCCATGACTTTGTCTAGTATTTCATTTTACAGAGCTTGGAAAATCGTGAGCAATTGCCAGCAAGAACAAGCAAAAGGTATGTTTTATGCATACGTTTTTAAGCAAACGCTTGGTCTCTAGCAATTGCTTGCGGGCAGCAAGCAATATTGCTTGTGCTTGTTAGCAAAAGCTTCTGCTCGTAAGCAATTGCTTGTTTTTATGCATAGGGATTCGAGTAAAAGGCTAGCTCAAGCAATTGCTAGCGTTTATGCATCCGGCCCATAGGCTCCACCCACATCTTCCTAACAAGAAAGACAACAATAACAAATGTAGCGCCCCACATCTCCGATAGCTTGTAAAGTCTCAATCCACCCTCACCTTCAAAAAAAAAAAAAAGAAAAAAAAAGAAAAAAGAAAGGATCGACCCTCAAATTCTTAATAAAAGACAACAACAAATATGGCGCTCCACATCTCTGATTAGCTTGTAATGGCTCCACCTTCACCTTCCTAATAAAAGACAACAACAACAAACGTAGCGCTCCACATCTCTCATAGTTTGTAAATTAGGCTCCGTAAACGATGGATTTGCGTTCATGGCAAGCTTATTTGCATATTCTCTGATAAAATCATTGGCAATACTTTGGCCTCATGCATATGCATCAGGCTCCACAGTTAGGACTCTCACCTTTCCTTGAAACAAAATAAATGTCACGCTCCACATATCATAGTCACAGCGTTAAAGGCTCTACGCTTACCTTAATAAAACAAAAAAAACAAACAAACAAACATACATACAAAGAGCAAGTATATAGGCTCCACATCTGATAGAGCGCTTGTACAGGCTCCACGAATGATGGATTTGCGTTTATGGAAAGCTAATTTGCATATTCACTGAAAATCATCGGCAATACTATGGCCTCATTTGCATCAGGCTCCACAGCTTGAACTCCCACCCTTCCTCTAAGAAACAAATTATATGTAACGCTCCACAAGTGTCGCAGTCACAGCGCTAAAGGCTCCACACTCACCTTCCTAAACAAGCAAACAAACGAAAAAAAAAAACCCAAACAAAACAAAACAAACACAAGATAGTGTTGCGTTCCACATCCGATAGACCGCTTGTAAATGCTCCACGAATGATGGATTTGCGTATTTACTAATAAATTATAGGCAATACTATGGCTTCATACAATACATCAGGCTCCACAGCTTGAACTCCCACCCTTCCTCTAAGAAACAAAATAAATGGATGTAACGCTCCCCATGTCGCAGTCACAGCGCTAAAGGCTCGACGCTTACCTTCCTAAGACAAGCAAACAAACAAGTTAACAAAAGCAAGTGTGGTGCTCCACATCTGATATAGTCACAGCACTTGTAAAGGCTCTACTAACGACAAATTTGCGTTCATGGAAAGCTAATTTGCATCTTCACTGATAAATCATCGGCAATACTATGGCCTCATGCATATGCATCAGGCTCCACAACTAGAACTCTCACCCTTCCTCTAAGAGACAAAATAAATGTAACGCTCCCCATGTCGTAGTCACAGCGCTAAAGGCCCGACGCTCACTTCCATTTTAAAAAGTCAACAACAACAAGCTAATTTGCATATTCACTGATAAATCATCGGCAATACTATGGCCTCATGCATATGCATCAGGCTCCACAGATAGATCTCTCACCTTTCCTCTAACAAAATAAATGTAACGCTCCACATGTCATAGTCACAGGGCTAAAGACTCCACGCTTACCCTCTAACAAACAAAAAGTAAGTGTAGCGCTCTACGTCTGATAGTCACCGCGCTTGTAAAGGCTCCACGAAAGATGGATTTGCGTTGGCGGAAAGCTAATTTGCATATTCACTGATAAATCATCGGCGATATTACGGCCTCTTGCATATGCATCAGGCTCCACAGCTAGAACTCTCATCAATCCTCTCATGCTCCACATGTCATACTCACAACGCTAAAGGTTCCACGCTTACTTTCCTTAAGAAAAGTCAACAACAACAACAACAAAGGTAGCGCTCCACATCTCATGGTCGCACCGCTTGCCGAGGCTCCACACAACCAACATTCACGTTCATTGCTCGCTGATTTGCATATTTACGAAAACATCATTAGAAATACTATGAACTCATGCATACTCATAACCCTCCACATAGTGTACTCACCTTTTCTCAACAAACGAATGTCATATCGCTTGCCACACGCAAGGCTCCACTCTCCTATTCACATCCGTGGCACGCTGATTTTACATAGTCGTCAAGCTTCATAGTCTTGACGGAAGGATGCGTTCATTTCCCCCTTATTAACGCTAACTAATCCTACCAGCAAATAATGACATCATACATATTCATGCTGATGTCATATCATGCATATTCATTATATGGCGTCATCTCATGCATATTCAAATCACGGAGGAGCCGGTTTTATATATACATGTATACTACTCTCAATCTTTCATTTACCGAGAGCGTTGATCGCTTCCATTCTCCTCCCAAGTTGCTGTCAATGGAAACTCATGCTAGAGTCACACACGACCGGATTTCGTACCGGATCCATAGGGAATTAAAACCGTATCGACCCGGTTCGAGCCGTAGAGACCCGCACTGACCAGCATCGTAACGATACGGCGGTGAAAAAAAGTTTTTGTCATGTTCAAAATTTTCTCACGGATTTCAATTCCGTATTGATATCCGAATCAACCCGGTTCGAACAGCATTGAATCGCATCGACACGCTGCAACCCGCAGCGTAAAACCGTATGGACCCTTGCCGTAGGCTATACCGCATTGCCTTCATGCAAAGGATGATGACAAGGTTTACATCCGGGTCGGTACGGGTCGATAGGGGTCGACAAGGATTCAGTTATTAAAAAAGGGATTTTAAAGCGGATTTTTATACGGTTCGATACGGGACAATATGGGTGTCTACAGCTCGAACAGGGACGATACGGTTTTAATTCCTTATGGACCTGGTTCGAAATCCGGCCGTGTGTGACTGTAGCATAAAATTGCCCTCCATTCCGGGACTAATCCTGCTCATTTTCATCCGGATCAAATCCGTTTTGTGACCCGGCCGTGTGTGACTCCAGCATTAAAAGGATGCTTTTAGCAAATACCAATACCTAAAGAGGACCTGAGGAACCCGTTCTGTAGGCGGGGGTTCAAAAGACATTATCATTAGAGAAAATCAATTGAATGAATTAACGACAAGCGTCTGTCGAGATCGTGTTCTTTGCATGTACTAAAAACTATCAAATTTTGCACATGGTTATAATGTTGCAGGGCACTATAGTGGTGCCGGATGGCACCATGCACAAGTGGCGTTTGCTTATCTAGTGAACGCCACTGTCTACAGGGGGATGTTGGAGTTCCAGTACTGCCTTCCATATGCAAGACATGCGTATGGGTTCAATTTCCGACTGCAGGATAATAACGCTAGACCGCACAGGGCAGCTGTAGTTAGAGATCGAATTCCTAGAGGCAGAGGGGGTTGAGCAGTTGCCATGGCAAGCTTGTTCGTCAGATATGAACCCCATAGAACATGCATGGGATGCCCTTGGCCGAGCCATCAACGGCAGAGGGGTCATTCCTCAAAATCTGCAGGAGTTGGCAGCCGCATTGAGGGAAGAGTGGGAAGTCATATCTGTCGACGTCATCAACAACCTGGTGGGCACGCGCTCTGATTAGTGCTAGGGGTGGATATACCCGATATTAGTGAAATCTTAAGAACAATGACTTAAATTTGATGTGAACTTGTCAATGGAATCACCCGAAAAAAAAGTCATCTGGAAAATTGAATGATCGACGTTTAAAACAAATATTTTGTTGATTAAATTTCTTTTGTAATGTTATCAATGTTGTTTCAATGCCATAGTTTATATTGATTTAGACATATATACTTGTTAAAAATCACTGTGAAAGTGTGTAGGCGGCATGATAACAAAGTTAAGTGATTGACATTCATAAAACATGTTATTTTCCAAGCACATTGTAATAGATATATGCCGTTAAAATTTGAGTTGAAAAAAAAATCCACCTTTATGACCAACAGTGTATTATAGGGAGTATAATATTAATAAGGAAAAGAATGTTACAAATGCTCACCAAATTGGGCCTTTGTAGTTGATCCACAAACTGAAACTTTCTGCTACAACTTTGTAACTTTCTGCATCACTTCTGCACACAAAATCACTATGGTATATTTTCTACAGAGAAAGTGTGCTCGCTAGAACAAACTCCTGTCCGTAGGCTTATCAAAAATCTCTACTGCAAGAGGTGACAAGCTAGTCTTTTATATCAGACCCACAGCACGGAGACTAAATGAATATATTGCATCACTATACACACAGCTGTAGTTACAATGACAAAAAAAAAGGAGAAATAAACTCTGTCCTTTTTTAACCTTTTGAAGATGAGTCCTGAGTATTCATACTCGGGCAGGTGTCTATGGGAAATGCATGTTGTAGTAAAATCAGCCTAACCTCAATGGGTTAAGAGGAATTGTGACCCTGCATCACAAAACCAAAAAAAAAAAAAAAAAAAAAAAAGTCGCCAGACATAGATATTTTGGCGAGAGGATATTCTGAAAGAGCATTTAAAATGATGTATAACTCAAATCAGTGGACTCTCCTAACCTGTCTAAATACTGTGGAAAGAAAGCACACACTCTGGAAAAGTGTGAACTGAGAAAAAAGGCTCTGAAGCACAGTCTATTCAAGCCGTGCTAGCTGTGCCATGACTGGGACAAAAACAGGATGTAAACCATTATCTACAATGAAGGGATTATTAGATTAAGCTGAAATTGAGCATGCTTTATCAACATATGAAGAGTTTGTTTGCAAAAACCGATAAGTCCATATTTGTCAAGTGGAGATATTTGCGATTAAAGGTCAAGAAAAATAAGGAGAATAATAAGAAAATTTCTGCTTCTTTTGACCATAACTTCAAAAATATACCTTTATATTGACCAATATATCATTTAAAAGGTATGATTTTGTACTTTATGACAGAGACCGTACTTCAAAATCTTCAAAAATGGACTTATCGGTTTTTGCAAACAAACTCTTCATATTTTGTCCAGCATTAATGCCAACTTTCAAAGCAGTATCATTATCCTTTCTAATGTTATCAGAGTTGAAAGTGATGAGTATGTACAGGGTTTTTAAGAAATGAAAAGGGGACAGGCCTCTATGGACACATCTAATCATATACTGTTCTAAAAAAAAAAGGTAATAATGTAGAAATGCACACCTACCGTTCGCTTTGCCGTTTATCAATCAAATTTTGTGCAGCTATTGGAGATGCTAAATTGAACCATATCGGAGATTTTCATGGAATTAGAAAGCCGAAAGGGAAGAAAAATGAGAAATCGGAGCTGAAAAGTACGTTGGTCGCGAACATAAACTCCGACGTCGTAAGTAGTGCATCGATTTCGCAGAGAACGATGTCAACGATTATAACCGATTCTGGTAGTCTCTAATTAGCCGTTTACTAGATTCTATTCACACTATCGAACACGATTCGTGCAATATGTGTAGGGCCTACTTTCTTTTTCGTATTTTTTTTCTCGTTGTTTCCATTGCCACAATCTTCACGATCTTATCACTATTACTAATACTTTTCAAATTATTGATACAGATTATTTATATCAGGATTTGGACGTCCTTTCTTTGAAAATTGTGGCAAGTATTGATTTCATCTTGACAAAAGTTGATAATTTTATAATTTGAATAGTGTTGAAGGGAATAGAATGAAGTTGAAGGAAAAGTGGAAGAAAAAGGTAAGGCTACTAGAAGGAGGGAGAGAGAGAAAGAGAGAGAAAAGAAGATGAGAAGGAAGTTGAATTCAAAGGGGATTTGTTTCTAGTAGTCTACATATAGGCCTAATAATAATAAATTAATGAGAATAGCGTTAGAAAAAGTGTACAATCATGTAGTAATATAGTGGACTTCTTAGTTATAAAGTGCTCATTTCACCTAAAAAGATACTCGTGGCGCTGTGGAAACAGAATATTGAAATTGACATGGCAATATGTTTTTAATTTATAAGTTCGAATTCAATTCAATTCAATTCAATTCAATTCAATTCAATTCAATTCAATTCAATCATAGTTTATTTCCAATCAACGAAAATCCAAAAAAAAAAACATAGTACAAAGTATACATGTGATGAAATATTGTTCAAACGTTTGCAAAAGATTCATGTAATATATATACGAGACAAGTTATAGAACAACATATAACATGTACAATATTTAGGAAAACACTGTATAAATACTTCGTGGGAGAGCGGAAAATGAATTCGATTATGGAAAATAGTGATCCACTAAAAAGCATAGCTTGTCGGACGTGGATCGCTAGACAAATAATGAGTAAATTATATACTATTCTATAACAATATGCATGTAATTATTTTGAGATACACCGGTTGGGAAAAAATATAGAATACCAATGCTATAGTGCCCGGACACTGCTCAATGAACCACGTGTACCGGGAAAATATGACAAGGACAACACATTCGTACACACATTCGATTACCCACACGTATACACTGTAAGACGCGAGACAGTACCGAGAGGAGAGAAGACGGTAACAATACAAGTCTACGAGGAACAAAAGACAGGAAAGGAAGAGGAGAGAAGAAAGAAGAGAAGTCTGCACACAGAACACGCCAAGTGCTGCGACATCAGGACAGGTGAAGGCTCAAGCATGAATCAAAACAATTTAAATTATCTAAGATTATAAGTAGAAAGTAAATATTTTCTGAGTTTGTATTTAAATGTAACAAATTTGGGGGAATCTTTTAAACTATTATCTAAGTTATTCCAAAGTCTGGGTCCGGTATAAAGAAATGTATTTTGGGCATGTGCGGTTCTCATTAGTGGAAGATGAAATTCGTCGCATCGTCGCGTGGGATAGTTATGAACATGACTATTTCGATGAAATGAATCATGGAATATTTTAGGTAAAAAGTTACTGTTGTAATCAAACATAAACTGGCCAAGTTGAAACACATACAAATCATTTACTTTTAATATTTTATGGTCAGAAAACAAAGCATCTGTATGTTCTCGGGTATGTAAATTAAAAACAATTCTAAGCGCTTTCTTTTGCAGTAAAAGAAGTTTATCAAGTAACATCTGATATGTATTACCCCAAGCAAGAATCCCGTAGTTTAAATAAGGTAGTATCAAACTAGAATAAAGAGTTAATAATGCAGATGAAGGAAGATAATATTTTAATCTATTCATTACGCCAATGTTACGTGATATAATTGTATATATGTTATCAATATGATTCCTCCATGAAAGCTTGTTATCGACGCAAACACCAAGAAATTTAAAGGAAGAAACTTCTTCTAAGGGAGTAGTATCAAATGTTATTTTGCCTGGGAGGCTATCTAAAGAATTACTCAAAAGCATAACTTTTGTTTTTGAATATTTAATGACAATTTATTTGCGTATATCCATTGTATAACCTTTTTCAGTTCTTCATTGACTGTTCTTATTAAAATGTTTGGGTCAGGGTGAGAAAAAAAAAAGGTTAGAGTCATCCGCGAATAATATGAATGATAGTTTCTCCGAGGATCTATGAAAATCATTAATATAAATAATGAATAACAATGGGCCTAATAAACTCCCTTGTGGAACACCAGATGCAATTGTTTTACTTTGAGAGTCAAAGCCGTTAACATATACAAATTGGGATCCTTCTGATAGGTAACTCGTGAACCACTCCAAGGCCTTTCCACGTATTCCATAATGAGACAGTTTGGCGAGAAGTATTCCGTGGTTAATCGTGTCAAAGGCCTTGGAGAAGTCCAAGAAGATACCTATTGTGTGTGAATGTGTGTCGAGTGCTTGTGTGACTTTGTCGATGAGGGCAAGTAGTGCGTGTGTTGTGCTGTGATTTTCCCTGAATCCAAATTGAAAGTTTGAGAATATGTCGCAGGTTTTAAGAAAACGTACTGTCCTGATATAAACTATTCTTTCAAGAATCTTAGAAATAGAAGATAATAGAGATATGGGTCTATAGTTATTGACATCATCCTTCTCCCCTTTCTTGTAAATAGGAATTACTTTCGCAATTTTCATGCTATTTGGCACATGGCCAGTTGTAAGTGATGAGTTGATAATGTGTACTAAGGGATCCACTATTTGAGGAATTATGTTTTTTATCAAATAGTTGTCAATTCCGTCATGGCCAGGACTTTTTTCTTCTTTCAAATTAGCAACAATCTTTATTATTTCTTCTTTATATGTTGGGTCAAAAAATATAGTTTTGGAGTTAGGTGTATCTAAAAAATCATTAAAAGATTTACTAGAAAGAGGAATATTTTGAGAAAGATTTTTTCCAATTGAAGAGAAAAAGTCATTGAAAATTTCCGCCATGCCAGCGGGAGTGTTGCTGGAGGCATTGCCCCACCGAATTTCAGAAATATTAGATGAATTGTTAGATGTATTCATAGCATTCTTTAATGTTTTCCATGTGTTTTTAATATCATTTTTGTATTTGCTTATCTGATTCACATAAAACATTTTCTTCTGCGTACGTAATAATTCGGTGAGTGTGTTTTTGTATGAAACATATTTTTTCTTATTTTTTTCAGTGGGATTACATCTATATTTATAAAACAAATTATTTTTCCTGTTTATAGATCGTAATATAGACTGGGTTATCCACGGGAGTCTTGGAATTTGCTTATATCTATTTTTTATATTACGCAGGGGAATATGGTTATCGATTTCGGAGGTAAGAGTAGATATTAAATAGTCATAAGACAAGTTGACATCTGTAGTGTTGTATACAGAAGACCAGTCGATTTCTTTTAAACTGTTTTGAAGACTTATAAGATTATCTGCAGTAATCTTACGACGCTTATAATAATTATTTTGTTTATTCAGTTTAATTGGTACCTGAGCAAATATAGGAAAATGGTCAGTGATGTCTGAGAGGACGATACCAGACTCAGGAAGTGGAAAAACATTACAAAAGATGTTGTCTATGAGGGTAGCCGATTGGCTGGCGACACGGGTAGGCTTGGAGATTAATGGTAAAAACGAAGCAGACATTAATGTTTCTACAAATTCTTTTGAAGTGTTTTGGGAGTTACATTTCATGAGATCGATATTAAAATCGCCCATCAAAAATGTATCTTTATTAAGTATCATGGGATTTTGTACTAAATCCTGCAAAACAGTCAAAAAATCATTTAAATTCGAACGAGGGGGCCTGTAAATTACGCCAATCATAATATTTTTTCCATGTGGATTTATCAATTCAATAAAAAGGGATTCAAGTACATCGCTCATAACACTAATCTCCTCATGTATAATATATCTAAATTTTTTCGAGATGTACAAACCAACTCCACCACCAACTCTCTCGCTTCTATTTCTAAATACAAATTCGAATCCGGGTAAAGAAAATAAATGACTGATATTAGAGTTCAGCCATGTTTCTGTTAACCCTATGATGAGGCAAGATTTATGATCTGGGTTTTCTAAGAGTAAGCGCAACTTATCAAAATTTTTGTTGATACTGCGTATGTTAAAGTGAGCTAACAAAAATTTTTCACCAACTGTATTCGTGATTCGATTTTTATACTGATTTTCGGTCAAATAAACACACGATGGACTCTGGACTGGATCATTTGAGTCAAAGTTATATTCAAATTCTTGTGCTGAGGTATTGTATTTATCGGATATGTAATCTTCATGTACACTGGAAATAATATTTACATGATCAGATTCAGAGTGCCTTACTGTGTTATAGAATTCATCACTATTCAAAGAATTAAAAGCAAAATTTGTTGCGTTAGCCATGGGTTAAAATATAAAACATTCGGGAATTAATAGCTGGCTTCCCGTCTGGTCCTAGCTCAGCAGCTACGTGGGGGTATGCAGACCTAAAAGAAGAAAGGAAACCGAAATGCGTACAGAGAAACATGAAACACACACAAAACAGGGAAACGAACATGAACACAGATGACACAGAATCAACATCGTTGCGGATGGTACACAAGGCCATGGCCTCGTGTACAATGCCTTTGGCTTCGCTCTGGAGGTGGTCTCGGCCGCGGCCGAGCCGCGGCCGAACCCGGCCTTTCTTGGTGTAAACGCAAACTGGGCCAAATGCGCGGCCAATTGCGCGGCCAGTTTTAGTCTGGCTTCCAAACCCTCTGCCTGTATCTTTCGCTGTTCAGGATATTAACCCCCTCAACGTCGAAAACTAGTATAGTTTAAGGTGGTTTTGTCCTGCAAAGGATTTTTTTCCTTCGGCAAAGGCCTTTGCCCGAACGGCGACTTCGTCGCCACGGAATTCAGTTGGCAAAGGGTCTGAAAACCAGACAATACCACCAAATTGCGTTAGTTTACAAGCAGAGCGCCACTACGACCAAATAATGAAAGGTTTGAATCGAAAGCGCGGCCGAGCCCAGCAGTGTAAACGGACAAAATTGCGAGGCTCGGCCGCGCAATTGAGGCCGGGCTCGGCCGCGGCCGAGCCGCGGCCGAGCCCGGCCCCGCACTGTAAACGGGGTCTAAGTCTGTGCATGTGTTGCCTATGATATGACCCCGTTTACAGTGCGGGGCCGGGCTCGGCCGCGGCTCGGCCGCGGCCGAGCCCGGCCTCAATTGCGCGGCCGAGCCTCGCAATTTTGTCCGTTTACACTGCTGGGCTCGGCCGCGCTTTTAATTCAAACCTTTCAATATTTTGTCGTAGTGGCGCTCTGCTTGTAAACAAACGCAATTTGGTATAGCCTGGTTTTCAGATCCTTTGCCAACTGGATTCCGTGGCGACAAAGTCGCCGTTCGGGCAAAGGCCTTTGCCGAAGGAAAAATCCTTTGCAGGACAAAACCACCCTAAACTATACTAGTTTTCCACGTTGAGGGGGTTAATATCGTGAATAGCGAAATAGTACGGGCAGAGGGTCTGGAAGCCAGACTAAAATTGGCCGCGCATTTGGCCCAGTTTGCGTTTACACCAAGAAGAGGCCGAGACCACCTCCAGAGCGAGGCCAAATGCGAGGCCAATTTTGGCCTCTCATTTGGCCTTTTGCGCGTTTACACTGAAGCGGGGCTGGGCTCGGCCGCGGCCGAGCCTCGCACTGTAAACGGGGTCTAACATGAACTTATTCAACAAGCAAGGACGTGTGCTACACGTACTAGGCAGTGGAGAGTGGAAGTGGACAGAGCTCCCACTGACAAGAAAAAAAATGTAAACAATCAGCTATTTACCGATATACATTTGTTTGGCAGGAAAAGAAATCATCCATATCACTGAATTATTCTTCAAACATATCAAACATTTACATGTATATATGCATATATAATTATCTCGCAATCAATAATCACTAAACACCTCCGGTCTCCTACGTCACAGAAATCCCAAAGGGGGGGGGGGGGGCGGCAGTAGCCCATAGTCATTTCATACGTTTCGGAAAGTACAACAATCTCTGCTTTGTAATTTCCCTCATGGAAAACAAGAGCAAAGAGACAAGCTAAGATACAGCTAACTGAGACGCAACTTGGTATATTAAAATTAACCTAGGGATAAATACCAGTCGGATACCTCATAAGAGGTGAGCACCCTCTGAAAGGGTGAAACTTTGCAGCCGCATGTGCAAAAGATTGAACTGAGCAACTTTGAATAGTAAGGCAACGACCAGCCAACCATAAATGAATAACAATGATGTGTTTTACGTAAGACTTCGTTGCCAAAAGATATACCGTATAAAATATGTTGGGCACGTTGACTCTCACTTTTCGAACAGATTTGTAAATGGCGCGAGTCATTGATTTGAGTTTTTTCTATCGAGGCCAGGATGTTACGTACATAATGCCCCAAACGAAAACTGGCCTGTAGCACGTGATATGACAAAGATGAAAAATGTTTCGTGTCGACGACCGTGTGTTCGGAGTAGCAAAAGAATAATGTAATATAACAGCTAAAACCAGGGAGCTGGCCAAACAACTTGTTAGCTATCAAACAACAATGCTTTGTTACGTAATATTACGATGACACGTGTCCCCATTTGAGCACACAATAGTAATGTTACAATAAACGAAATTCACGTTTGAATCGCAAACATTTCGCTCTTGGAGCCGGGGTAGCAAAACTCAAAAGATTGTTACGTAAAAGACTCTTCGTGGTGTTCAAGCCAGTTTTTACACGTTTCAGAACGAATAAACAGCATTGAAATTAACGAGGGAAGTGGAGCAATAACCCGTCAACTCTAAGTCATTGAGTCTATTTTTACGTAAATTACAGTGAGCGTCTTTATAATGTTTGTGGAAGAATAGCCAACAGCTTTTATAGCTTAGAGGCTATTATTTATGAGTGGCGGGAAATGAAAATAAAGGGATCAGATGAAAACAAAACAAAACAAAACAAAACAACGACTTCAAGGAACGTGACCGTCGAAAGAAGCAATACAGTCTATGGAGGACGGTTGGGGCGAAGACCATTAACTTCTATAATAGCTATGCTATATATCGTGATTCATTAGCAAGTTTTAGAATAACCCACATAGAATTACTTAATAAAATGGCTGAAATGAAATGATTTTGAGTGGCTAATAAAAAATAATTGTTTCTTTTATAAAACAAACATTCAATTGTTTAACAGGAGTAGCATTGGAAAAAAAAAACTGTTCTACTGTAAAATTTCCTTATCATAGTTCATTTCGATGTATATATATATATATATATATATATATATATATATATATAATAGAATTCATTCACAAAATCAAAGACGTTATACTATGAGTAATAGTAGATATATGGCAACGATCAACCTGACTGTGAGCGACGATGGTGTCTTACGTAAGACTTTATTGCCAAAAGATACTATGAGGTATTGTTGTACACACTGACTCTCACTTTCCAAATAGATTTATAAATAACGAGAGTCCTTGATTTAAGCTTTTCTATCGAGGCCAAGATATTGTGCGTACATAATGCCCCAAAAGAATACAGACCTGTAGCACGTGACATGACAAAGATGATAAAATGGTTCGTATCAACGACCATGTGTTATGCAGAGTAACAAAAGAACAAAATAGTGTAACAGCAGAAGCCAAGGAGCAGGCAAAAAAACCTGTTAGCTATCATACAACAATAATGCGTTACATAATATTACGATGACACGTGTCCCCATTTCAACACACAATAGTAATGTTCCAAAGAATAAAATTCACCTTTAAATTACAAACTTTTCACTCTTGGAGCCGGGGTGATGGCAAAACTCAAAAGAATGTGACGTAAGGGATTCTTCATAGTGCTCACGCCAGTTGTTACTTCAGGTTTTAGAACTAATAAACAGCATTGAAATTAACGAGGGGAGTAGAGCAATGACCCGCGAGCTCTAAATCATTGAGTCTATTTTTACGTAAATTACGATGAGCGTCTTCATAATGTGTGTGGATGTAGCCAACAGTTTAAACGGCTTGGAGGCTATCGTTTGTGGGTGGCGGGAAAAGAAAAGAAAAGAAAATAAAGCAATTGGATGTACAAACATCAACAAAAAAGGAATTTCAAGGAATGTGACCGTCGGAAGATGCTATACAGTGTATGGAGGACGGTTGGGGCGAAAATCATTGACTTCTGTTACAGCTAACGTAATTCACTGCCAAGTTTTAAAGTAGCCCTAAAACCCGCTTTTAATAACAGTTGTTTATCGACAACAGTAACATAAAAGATTGTTCTATTGTTACATAGGATTTCCTTATCATGAGTCATGTCACTGTGTATGCAAACACAAGCACATTGGACCTACATCTTCAAAAATATACCAAAATTTATGACGTGCAAGGCATTTAGAGTTCATGTGCAAAGTCGAGGACTTCATACTGCAAATCTATGTTAACAGTCTAATGATGCAGCTGGGGCAACGACCAGCCGACTGTGAATGACGATGGAGTGTTACGCACGGCTTCGTCGCCAGAAGATACCGTATGAAACATTTAATACACATTGACTCTCACTTTTCAAATTGACTTGTGAATGGCTGATAATCTTTCTCACTAAGGCCAGGATGGTACATACATTACGCCTCAAACGAAAGTGGCCTATGTGAACACCTGGCGTGATAAAGGTGACAAATTGTTTCGTTTCAGAGTAGCAAATGAAAAAATAGCACTGCAAAAGACAAGGGGCAGGCCAAACAACCTGACTTGCAAGGTATCGAGAGTTCATGTGCAAAACCCATGCTTTATACAATAATATGTAAAAGTTTAATCAGGCAGCTAGGGCAACGACCAACCGACTATATGGACGACGATGTTGCGTTACGCAAGACTTCGTTGCCAATAGATGTAAAAAGTATCAAAAAAAAAGAAAAGAAAAACCAAACAAACAAATTGACAAGATGTTTGATATCAGCAACCATGTGTGTTTTAGACCAGACGGCGGACCAAAGACCCGTCATCTCTAAGAATAATATGCGTTATGTGGGACTTCATTTCCCAGTTGTCGCCATATCTATGGAATATACAAATTAATTAAACCTAGTAACGGTTCATAACTGACAGGCTAACTGAAATTCAGGCTTGAATTCCAAAATTTCATATCACTTCACAATCTTAAGAATCGAACAAGTCCTTTCGTCTAAATATTTTCTCCGAAAGAAGAAGATTGCGTTCGATTGTAAACGATCGAGGGGGAAATTTCTCACATTTCTAATACAGACGTTGGAAAGGTAGAATATATATTCTCCATATGAACAAGGAGCACGTTCTCAGACAATATAACCTAGTTTTTGTACATTTCTTAAAGTAAAAAATAATGGTGAATTACCATAAAGCTTATATCCTCATACCCTCTGTTTTATCAACATTATTTTCATCAGTCGCGTAAAGTGTCATTAACACTTCTTCTGATTTTTGTCTTATGAGGAACCTGGGTTCATAATCCAATTCAGAAACATTATTTATCATGCACTGTAGTGCTGTCAGTGTTGAAATCAAAATGACGTAATTGTGTTCAGTGGATTGGGAAACTATGTGAGAGACTAGATAAAGTTTACGTATCAAAGGCCGCGAGTTACAGAGCAGAATGAGGCAGTTAAAAAAGATGAGCAGCAGTCGAGACTGGCGGCATTACCCGTCGTACTAGGCGGCGAGCAAAAAACAAAACAAAAACAACTATATATAATACAATTTGTGTTGTAGGGCAAACAGCTTGTCTCACACTTCCCCTAACTGGAATATAATACTGTATAATCACAAGGTACCTTCTTTCAGGCTTTTCTATTTTCGACATTTTACTCTAACACTGTACAATCATAAAGTGCCTTCTCTATTGGCTGTTATACTTTCAATTTGTATCACTCATATAATGGATTCATTATGAGAGAACAAAAAAAAAAAAAAAACCACACACACACACATTTCGGATGAACATCAGCTAATTCTTTATCGTAAAGAATAGAAATGTGCATTTTCCTTACTTTGAAATGAAGTTTAGCTTTCTTCAGCCCTTCCATGCCGTCCAGGCTGCTTGTGAAGAGAGATTTGTGTCGTTCTTTCTCGTCTGCAATATGACACGGGTGCCCCTTACAATGATTCGCGTGGCTAGCTTGTCCTTGGTTCTCAGGCCGTACGCTATGTTGACAAGTCGTCCACGCTCTCGCTTCATCGAAGCTGGAAGATCGGTCCGTACGGTGATTCTGCGGTGGGTAGTGCTGGCTGCGTCGGTGGTTGTTGCTGGTTGAAGGGATGCGCGTTGTCGAGTACGAATTATAGTACATTGTATAAATAATTGTTTTTATGATAGTATTCATTTTTCCCGATTTCATTTTTTAAATTATGTATACAAGAACTGCAACCCCAATATTTGCTTTTGTTTTGTAGTAAAGGTCCATTTTGTTGTGCAATAGATATCATTTTCTTTCTTTTTTTTTTCATATATCTTTTACTGTTTGGTACACATATTATCCTTCCATCATTTAGTCAGCAAAAAATGATGATAGATATACAGTCATATGCACACACAGGAGAAAATTAACTAAAACTGATAAAAAAAAACCCAGACGCATCAAGATCACTTTCTTTCTTCCACTTTTTACTGTCAAGCCGACTTAATTTTTGTGATTAAAACACCAGACAAGCGGCTGTATCACAGACTACAACGATCGATTATTATCGTTTTATCGCTCTTCCACATAATCGATCATCCATCATGCTACGCTGACACAGCCGTCGATTGGCGTACTTTTGAGTCAAAATTAGCTACTTTTCTTCTGTAATTGGTTATGAAATGTCATGAAACCGTCAGATATGGTCCATCTTGACATTTCTGATAGCCACAAGAAGTTTTCATTGACAAATTAAGGAAGGAAATGGTAGGTGTGCATGGTGTGCATTTCTACATGATTACCAAAAAAAAAAAAACTGTTCGAGATAAACTGCTAAAAACACACTTTCCTATTCGTTTTATGATCCTAAATTTTAGCATAATGTAGTGGAAGAAGACTTGCTCTTTCAGAAAATATGGAAGAATCAAGATTGGATAGGTCGACCAATTTCACCTATTTTGAGTCCTCACACAAAATCAGTGTGTGCAACTTTTTGTTCGTTTTGTGATGCATGGTCACAATATTATTATGAGTTCCCACCATGGAAGTTGACATAAATTGCATACATATTATAAGAAGGAACATTTTGATGTGAAAATGAAAAATGTGTGAAACATAATATGACACACATAGTATCCAATGAGACATTTCTTAAAAGTATCATACAAAGTGTGTCTGTTGTCACTAAACTTTTTTGCATGTTTTATTCACAAAATCAAAGATAAAAATATAGTACAAGCAACAAAAGATAAACAAATGAATAAAAAACAGCATATTAAGATACAGAAAATATAAATACTGCAGCATGAATAAAATACTAACTAGAAATGTCGCTTTGGCGACTGGTATGCCTCCGCCATAATGCATGATTTTCCCAATAGGTCTAGATAGTACATGTGGACAATGTGTGATTACATTTTCACAAAATTGGCAAAATATTGAAATGACAAGTTTGTCACAAATGTGTTGAATGTTCACCTTCCTTGACATAGGTTTAATTGGATGAATAGGAGAGCATGTATCTAGGGATTTAAGGACTTTAACTTGACTTTGACCCATTCATACATTTAGGCATTGAGTAATTTTCAAGGTACGGGTGTGGAGAAAAAGTGCAATTTCTGAATTGAATAGTAAATTGTTACCATTTTCATCTGGCCCTTGACCCTAAAATTCATAAGATAATCACTTTCGGGTAGAACATGCATAATATGTACTAAGTTTCAAGATAACTTGAGCCACTTCGAGATATGGAGGAAAAAGTTAGTTCAGCACTTTCACTTGATCTTTGACCTTTTGACCTTTGAGGCAAAAAAAAGAAGAAAAAAAAAAACTTTCCAGAGAATTTCTATTAGGTTACACATGCATACACCAAGTGTAAAAAAATAATAACCCTGCTGGCATTGCATAAATATGAGGGAAATAGTAAAATTTTGAAGTGTTGCACTTGACCTTTGACCCCATGAACCCTACATTCTCTAGATAATCACTTCCAGTCAGTACATGTATATACTATGTTCCATGAAGATACCTTGAACAATTTTCCAAGGCACGGAGAAAAAAAAGAAGTTTTGATATTTTTACTTGACCTTTTGACCTTTGACCTCATGACCCAAACTTTCACCAGAGAATCTTAATTGGGTAATACATATATACACTAAGTTTCAAGAAAATATCTTCATGCATTCAATAGATATGGCGAAAATAGTGAAATTTCATGTATTTGACCCTGACCTTTTGACCTTTGACCTTTGACCTCATGACGCAAACTTTCACCAGAGAATCTTAATTGGGTAATACATGTATACACTAAGTTTCAAGAAAATATCTTCAGGCATTCAATAGATATGGTGGAAAAGTGAAATTTTATGTATTTGACCTTGACCTTTTGACCTTTGACCTTGAGCATGTGCACCCAAAAGTTGATAGGCACAACTTCACCCCCTAATACACATACATGCCAAGTTTCATTAGGATACCTCAACAGGTTTTGATAGTTACCTTGTCCACAAAATTCATTACGGACGGACGGACAACCCGAAAACATAATGCCTCCGGCACCACTTCGTGGCGGAGGCATAAAAACTGGACTGCAGCCCGATGGTAAGAGAGAGTAATAGAGGAGATCGGGGAGGACCCTATAACCCACCGCCAACAACCCCACGAACGAGTCGGGCGGGCGGCCGACCAATCAGCCCCGCACCTGCCACGGCTCCGAGACAGATTCAGTTACAGTCATGTATTATACGAGAATATGCAGTGCAGGCATTGTGAGAAATTTATAAAGAAACACACTGCATAATCTACGACACGCCCACACCACTCCCCCATGTACACTATTTTACGTGTATTTTTACATAAACAGAATCCATCACGCCCACTGGTCAAGTACAACAGAAAAAAAAAAACAAAAAATCAGCAGCCCAACAAACCCGAACAAGGGGCCGCCGACGGCCAATCACAGGAACCTACCCGAAACCTCAGAGCGGAGATTCAAAACATTAATGCTCCGGGAGAACGGGAGTCAGCCTGTTAAGCGTTACACGCAACTAATATGATATATTAGTACAATAAAAATAAACAGTACATGTATATGAGAATAATAACGGTGATACAAAACAGCATGTTATCAACTCTAATGAAACATACATGTGCAGGATTCCCACTTAAAATTAAAAAAAAAGAAAAACAATGAAAAGACAATCTTTTTTTTTTTTTTCACATAAATATTCCCATAAAGTAGAATTATATGAAGAGGGAAAATGTATGTACCCTTAAAACTTTTCCTTCAAAAGTACTGTTGGTGAAAGCCGGACTGAAAAAAAAAAATCAATAAATAAAGATTTCATGTGCTTGATAGCAATATCGGTGTTCATATGTTAAATCTCCATTAATTTTCTGAAAATGCATGGAAAGTTTGTTATTCTTTTTGGCGATGCTATATCTAAGTTTTTTATTAATAATAATAAAGGTTTTATAACCTTCAAAACTTGGTGACTTATTTTGAAATTTGCAGATATAAATATAATATTTAAGTAAGAGAAACAGAAAAGTTAGGAATTTGTCAGATTCCAAACCAAACATTTTTTGTTTTCAAATATAGAGACAGTTGGTGGTTTGTCCATTTTCTTAGCGACAACCTTAATAGCTTCAACCCAAATGGGTTTTACAACAGGACACTCTATAAATAAATGAACATAAGTTTCAGGGGCAGCTTTACAAAAAGAACAGTTTGGGGAGTAATTTCCTTTGAGTTTATACCAAAAAAAAAAAAATCGTTTAATCCTATTGCTCTGTGAAATGTTTTAAAATAAAAATAGTGCTTTTAATATCATTTAGATGATTTTTTCCCAACTGACCTGACTAGGATAATAAAAGTCTTTCCAAAAAATCATTTGTTTTTCTGGAAGATATGATTCTAATATAACATTATTATGCATATTTTGGGACTTTGTGAGATTTCAAAAATTGGTTTCTTATTTTGTCAAATATCATATCTGAGGTTAGGTCAGAGGTAACCAGCCAATTAGATGGTATATTTTTCAATAAAAAATTGTATTTCCTCCTATCCTGTTTACTGATATCATAATCTAGTACAAGTTCTTCAAAGAGTTTATAGCCTGGATGGGGAGGGTTAAGTAAATCACTAATATACACCATTCCTTTGTCAAGCCAGTCTTGGTACAAAAAATAATATTTTAATTTTGAACAGACAGCCTTATTGAACCAAATGCACTGGCAAAAGCCTATTGAGGAAAATGCTACATTGAATTCAGCTTTAACAAAATTCTCTCTGAATATGTACCATGTGTTGAGTGATTCGGCCAATTGACAGGATGTTATCACTAAACTTGTCTCCACTCTCTTGACTGATTCATGATCAAATTTGGGTGTCCCTGCTTGCCAGGTCTCAGCAGATGCAAGCTGTCAGCCTACAAAGAGATGTACGTCGTGTCCCTGAGCAAGTCGTCGGCCTCTGAGGATCAGCTCAGTCGAGTTCCCGACTGAAGGACGTATATCTCTCGCCTTTCACCTTGACGACCGTCACCTTGCCAACTGCGGCAGACAGCGGAGAGTAGTACGATGTAGTTTCTGAATTAGTGGTGCTAATAACTGTGATGAAAAAGGAGAAAAATGTGCTTTACTGTGTAGTGTGTGCATTTGTGTGTGTTTTATCCAGTCAGGCTGAATGCACAGATAACAACTCGCCCATGGGTGGGACTATAATGGCTCTTTGATTTTGTAGCTCCCAACAAGATAGTAATAAGAAAAACAGTTACGTTTGTTCAAATGTACATTGAATCTGAATTTAAAAAAAAAACCAACAATAACAGTAAGTGATTGAGTTGTTTGTTTTTTTCTCCAGAAAAGTTGTGTTTGTCGATGATTGTTTTACAAGGCACAAGCTACACAGGTAGTATTCCTCAGGAATTTCACCTTTATACATCGATGAGAGTACATCGGTGAATTTGATTTTTTTTTTTTTTTTTGTGGTTTGCTTGTCCTTTATTGGCTATGCATAGATTATCCCACCTTCTAGTTTGTAGGCAAATTTGTATTACTGTAAAGTCTTTTCTACTTGTATGATTTCACTACTTTATTTTTCCGATTGCTAATCCTGTAGAAACAGAGCAAAAGATAATAAAGTTGCCAGATATTGCATGATATTATTGTATGGGTTACAAGTGTTCCATCGCATCTTAAAAGGTTACAACATATTTACTCCAAACTATAGATACTTCTTTTAAAGGACATCTAACCATGTCATGATCACCAAAGCTTGTATTTCATTGTCAAATCATGAAGGGAATTGATATCCCCATTGAGAGATCTTGGGACCAGGGTATGTTATAGTCATTAATTTATATAAAGATAATGATTCATATTATCATACCACTTGTTAAAAACATTAAAAAACTTGGGATTTTGTATCACTAAGACTGAAAAATATTAATTCATATATTGGGCATTTTATTGTATCAGGGCTCTATTCCATAAAAAGATGCAAGCAATCAAACATAAGCCAGAAAGCCAACCAATCAGAATTGAGTATTCAGAGACTTACGTTTGATTCTCTGACTTACGTTTTGATCTCATCTTTTACGCGACAGAGCCGTGCCCCTAATTGTGTGCCTCCCGTGCATCATGCCCTATGCAGTTCTGATGCCGAGAATGGACAGCAGAATGGAATGAAAGAAGTGGGGGGGGGGGGGGTATTGACTACTACAGCTTCAAAGGGATGGTATAGTTTTTGGTTAAGATAGAGATTCAGGTGAGATGATTAGAAACCTCTCATATGAAATATTAAAGAGCATACAATTCTAAGATGAATTAAAGGGTTTATATATTTACCTAAAACAATAAATATCTCTGTTAGCCTCAACCATGTCATGATCACCAACTCTTGTATTTCATTGTCAATTCCTAAAGGAAATGAAATCCTCATTGAGATATTCTTGGGACCAGGGTATTCTGTAGTCATTGGGTTACATCTATATACAAAATAATTGATATCATCTTACCAGTTGTTAAAAGCGATCAAAGACCTGGAATTTTGTATTACAAAGACTGAAAAATAAATTTTGTTGTATTGGGCATTTCGTTACTGTAAAGTGGATATTTTTTTTTTTTTTTGTGAGTAATATTTTGCGCTTGTCCGGGTAAGACGAGTTGCGCATGTTTTAAATTCCGCGGACTCTTTATAGACACAAATAACTACGACGTATAGCAAGCAAATGTAATTGCGCGTTTTTATTTTCGCGCTGGTTTCTGGTTGCGCCCCGTATACAGAACAGCTGAATGAACTGAAAACTGTCGCAGGATACAATTAAATCCGACGAGAAAAAGGGCTGGTATATAACACATACAAGGAATATGACATGTCATCCTATAAAAGTTTAAACAATCAGAGCGCTGGCAATGAAAACTTTTGTTACCTAGAAAAACTCCCCATAAACCTTGTTAGCAAGTTCGAATAAACTCCGACAAGAAATGTGGCTGATAGAGCATGCACAAGAAATGTGACTAGCATCCAAGTTGGAGCACTGAGGGCACCATCCACCACCCACAAACTGTTGTGTCCTACATGTACATAGAATGACCATCCGTTCACTGATCCTTAGCAAGTCTGAATAAAATCCCATGAGAAATGAGGTTACACGTAGTATAGCACATACAAGAAATATGACAAGGCATGCCCCGGTTGGGACAATTAATGAGGGCGCTGTCAATGGAAACTTTTGTTACCTAGAATAACCCCCACAAACCTCTATAGCAAGTTTGAAAAAAAAACAAAATCGGACAAGAAATGTGGCTTACAGCGCATAATTATACAAGGAATGTGACATGGCCTCCAAGTCGGAACACTGAGGGCGCCGTCACCACAAACTGTTGTGTCCTTCATGTAGAATGACCACCCATACACCTCCTTAGCAAGTCTGAGTAAAATCCAGTGAGTAACAATCATGTTATTGCGTAAATAAGCACTTTTGCAAATTTTGACATGATCAGGGTGACCTTTGATCCTGTAAAGGGTGGAACAGTGAGGGCAGCATTATTGTAACACAGCAGGTTAGAGACAAATGACACAAGACTCCATCATTTGTTCAGTTAGTGGCAGACTTTAATTTGAGGGTGGCTTAACCCTGAAAAGAACAACAACAACAACAAAGAACAAATCATGACTTACACAATGGCCATGTGACATACCTACAAACTGCATATTGTTGTAACATACTTCACTACTGATGCCTCAGTTTTGTCTATTCATGCTTTTCAGCATTCCAATCCATGTGAACTGTTTGGAAAAATCAATATCACGTTTTATGATTTTCCATCCATATCGTTTTCATTACCGTACACCAGTGTACAAATATAATTATACCATTGTCACTGAAGATTATCTACCCTGGTAATCATCTTTATTCTTTAAGTTCACAATATACAATGTACTCCCTTCTTATTTATTTCAACCACATGCATAATTACCCCCCCCCCCCCTTTTGTTGTTTTATTTTGCTTTGTTTTGGACTCAGCGTATATGTCCCAACATCTGCTTTCATAATATGCGAAACAACTCACAGCCTGCTATACACTGTATGTACTACAGACAGCACAAATTTAATGATATTACCTTGTCAGCAAACAGGCTTGTAGGCCTACCAACACCAATACTGTATCGTACATCATCAACTCTGAAATGTATTAAACAAAGCACATTTCAACTGACCAAAAACTTCATGAAACAAATTTCCTTTCAACAACAACCTATGTAGAGCTTGCTAGCCTATATGCTTATCACTGCCCTACTACAACTCACCCCTCTTGAGCTCTCTTGAGACTCGACTCCATGCAAAGTGACTTCCAACTCACTCAGTGAACTTGAACTCTGTAATATCAACATTATCCAAAAGTAACAGAAACGTCTTTAGTGTCTTGTACCTAACGGCACTATAATTTAAGTCATAGACTCTATCTGTCATAACAGATAACTCATATCAAACACCTAGCCAGTGCCATCCGTATTGTACATTCCAGCGAGTACGGTAACATGTCCCATCTGGCACACTCTCCATAAAAAAAGAATGTAATATACAATTGTACAACACATTGATGCTACAGTAACATTGGTGTATGTTGTTATAGCCTATACAGCACACTTCTCGCATTTTAGTACACTGCACCACTACACCTAGATGAAAATTAGTTCATCATCTATCTGGGTGATGGATCAACACCATGTATCTAGGGCTACATTATACCCCATGTGATGTACCATCATCCTCCTACGCCCGGATGGTATAAGCTAATACCATCTCCATTGTATGGTGTACCTCATACAGGATTTTTGTCATACCTGCTATTTCCATCATTCATATTAAACTATGAACAGAGCATGAAATGACTCTTGAAATATGGCATTCTCATTCACACTGCAACCTATGCCATAAAACTACAACATTATTCCTAGGGAAAAGAATGAAACAGCATACCCTGTCTTCCTTCATCTCCCTTATAACCCTACTACATAATCACTCCGAATCACTTATCACCTATAATCAGTCACCTTTCAAAGTTTTAGTGATTACACAGTGACTATTTTAAGTACTATTTTATACTTGCATAGCATCAAACTTCCAACTGAAACACTATGAATAAGCATGAACAGCTTGTCTGCGTTGTGGCATACATTACTGTGTCACCCACTAGTAATCACATAAGCTCCATCCCATACCATGAAGCCGGCAACCAGTAACATTCTTCATACATGCCATGCTATGGCATTGAGAAAAGTTACTCCCTAGTTTGCCAGGTATAACACACACACTTATTTGCACCATCGGTACAACCTTTCTTTACACAACTTGAGTGCTTGACAAATCATACTTCAAACTCACATTTGTCACTTATTGTACAACCATATAATAACAAAGTTGTCATTTTCATAGTCAAGGCATTGTAGCCCAGGTTTCTCACCAAGTTCAGGCCTCTTGTTTCTCCATAAACTTTGTTGAAACGTCTGGAACTTTTGAGCTAAGACATGCTTCCATCCATCATGCTGCTCCAAGTGTTCCACTGATCCCCAGCCAAATTTTGATGACTACACACAACCCTGAACACTGTATGGTCAATGCTGTATGCTTTCACTAAAACAATAGGGTGTGTGAGCCACACAATAGGGTTTTGTACTTCAACACAAAGAAAAAAAAAATGTGAGAGCGTAGTCTACACCTCTCAGACCCACAAGATTAGACTCAAATCTAGACTCAAGTAAGGCACTCATACCAATTCACTTGTACATCGCTTGGTTGCAGAAATTACCCTAACTGGTCTGTTACATTATCAATAGGTATAGGTGTATAGATTTGACTATGATACATTTACATACCAAATTTAAAAAACAAAACAAAAAACTAGAAATGTCGCTGGGGCGACTGGCATGCCTCCACCATAATGCAAGATTCTCCTAATAGGTCTATAGTACATGTGGACAATGTGTGATTACATTCAAGTTCACAAAATTGACAAAATATTAAAATGACAAGTTTGTCACAAATATGTTGAATGTTCACCTTCCTTGACCTAGGATTAATTGGATGAATAGGAGAGCATGTATTGGGGGATTTAAGGACTCTAACTTGACTTTGACCCATTCATAAGTTTATGCATTGAGTAATTTTCAAGGTATGGAGAAGAAGTGCAATTTCTGTATTGAAAAGTACATTGTTACCATTTTCTTCTGGCCGTTGACCCTAAAATTCATATGATAATCACTGTCAGGCAGAACATGCTTAAATATGTAGTAAGTTTCAAGATAACTTAAGCCACTTCCGAGATATGGTGGAAAAAGTTAGTTCAGCACTCTCCCTTTATCTTTGACCTTTTGGGCAAAAAAAAAAAAAAAGAGGAAAGTTTCCAGAGAATCTCTGTTAGATTATACAAGCATACACCAAGTTAGGTTATACTGTATGCATATACCAAGTGTAAAAGAAAAAAAAAAACTCCTGCTGGCATTGCATAAATATGAGAGAAATAGTAAAATTTTGAAGTGTAGCCCTTTACCTTTGACCCCTGACCTTTGACCCCATGAACCATAAATTCTCTAGATAATCACAGCCAGTCAGTACATGTATTATACTATGTTCCATGAAGATACCTTGAACAATTTCCAAGGTACGGAGAAAAAATGAAGTTTTAATATTCTCAATTGACCTTTTGACCTTTGACCTTTGACCTCATGACCCCAAACTTTCACCAGAGAATCTTAATTGGGTAATACATGTATGCACTAGGTTTCAAGAAAATATCTTCAGGCATTGCATAGATATGGTGGAAATTGTTAAATTTTACGTATTTGACCTTGACCTTTGACCTTGAGCATGTGCACCCAAAAGTTGAGAGGCACAACTTCACCCCTAATACACATACATGCCAAGTTTCATCAGGATACCTCAAAAGGTGTTTTAGTTACGCTGTCCACAAAATTCATTACGGACGGACGGACGGAAGGACGGACGGACGGACGGAAGGACGGACGGAGAGACGGACGGACGGACGGACGGACGGACGGAGAGACGGACGGACGGACAACCCGAAAACATAATGCCTCCGGCACCACTTCGTGGCGGAGGCATAAAAATCGGTCAAGAAACAAGGCCAGCGTCGCACACACAAGCAGACCCTGTTAATAGACCGATTCTGTGACGCGCAATGTGTATTTTTGGCATGGGCAGCGCCATTACTGCGGTGTATCATCCGACCCCCCCCCCCCCCCCCCACCGAACTAAAACATAGTGGAATGCGTGTTCACCCAGGAAATGCGCAGCCACCAAAACTTGCTACCACCGCCATTTTGTTAGGTCAATTTTCCTTAGTTATATGGAGTGCGGGCTGTGTCTCCGAAGCGTAAGCCATTGTCATATACAAACGTGCATTGTTACGTCATAATCACTAGCCACTGGACGGCGTACTCTTGCTTGCGCGCGTACCAGTGGCCCAGTCTGACCGCGCCTAAGCGTGCACTCCATATAAGGAAAAATTGCCCTAAGAAGATGGCGACGCAACACGTTAATTTGGCTGCACGGTCCACCGAACTAAAACATAGTGGAATGCGTGTCCCTATTCCCAACATACACGAGACCGTGCAGCCAAATTTACCGTGTTGCGTCGCCATCTTGTTAGGTCAATTTTTCCTTATATGAAGTGCACGCTTAGGCGCGGTCAGACTGGGCCACTGGTACGCGCGCAAGCAAGAGTACGCCGTCCAGTGGCTAGTGATTATGACATAACAATGCACGTTTGTACATGACAATGGCCTTGCGCTTCGGAGACATAGCCCGCAAACAGATCGAGAAGTTTGGCGGAAAGTTACGTGGAAAGTTTGCGGTCACACTGGCAAAACTT